>NW_017729033.1:98131852-98159309 GCF_001723915.1 Gavialis gangeticus | reverse complement strand
TTGCAAATGCACCCCCCCACACACCCCATCTTCCCCCCCACACACAATATACAAGAGTAAGATTTTATTTTGAGCTGTTATGCAATTGCTTCTAAACATGCTACTCAAAAACCCTCATAAATCAGGCTAAAACTATTTTTTTTAATAAAATTAAAATATGTTATAGTGGATGTTTGGTTTTTAGTATATGATTTTGTTTTTATCTATAATGTGTTAAAATGATAATTTCTAAAAGATTTATATTTCAACAGCTCACCAAAATTGATTACGTGGCCCTCCAGCCAAAATAATTGCCCATCTCTGCTGTAAGTGAAGCTGGGAAATGAACAGGAAGTGTTGAAGTGAAACTTCATAGATTCATAGATTCATAGATTAAGGGTCGGAAGGGACCTAGTAGATCTTCTAGCCCGACCCCCCGCCAGGGCAGGAGAACAACAAAAAAAAAACCCCAAAAAGAGAAACGGGAAACTTCAATGCTTCCTGTTGAAGTTAGGCTATTAGCAGAAAGTTGGATAAATAACTAGGGAAGAATATAAGAGCATTGCTCAGGCATGCAGGGATGAAGTCAGGAAGACCAAAGCACAATCGGAGTTGTAGCTAGCAAGGGATGTGAAAGGTAACAAGAAGGGTTTCTTGCAAGTATGTCAGTAGCAAGAGGAGGATCAGGGAAAACATGGACCCCCTACTGAATGGGGGAGGCAACCTTGTGACAGAGGATGCAGGAAAGGCTGAAGTGCTCAATGCCTTTTTGCCTCAGTCTTCACAGGCAAGGTCAGATCCCAGACTGCTGCATCAGGCAGCACAGTTTGGGGAGGAGGTGAGCAGCCTTCAGTGGTGAAAGAACAGGTTAGGAACTGTTTAGAAAAGCTGGACATGTACAAGTCCATGGGGGCAAATGGGATGTACCTGAGGGTGGTGAGGGAGTTGGGTGATGTGATTGCAGAGCCATTGGCCATCATATTTGAAAACCCATGGTGATCAGGAGAGGTCCTGGATGATTGGAAAAGGGCAACTATAGTGCCCATAGTTAAGAAAGACAAAAAGGAGGATCCAGGGAACAACAGACCAGTTAGCCTAACCTCAGTCCCTGGAAAAATCAGGGAGCAATTATTCCCCTCTATTCAGCACTGGGGAAGCCACATCTGGAGTTCTGTGTTCAGTTTTGGGCCTCCCACTATAGAAAGGATGTGAACAAATTGGCAGGGTCCAGCAGAGGGCAACAAAAATGGTGAGCGGTCTGGTGGACATGACTTCTGATGAGAGGCTGAGGGAACTGGGCTTGTTTAGTCTAGAGAAGAGAAGACTGAGTGGGAATTTAATCGCAGCCTTCAACTACCCTACATTTTGTAGGGTCCCAAGGTCCTTTCTAACCCTAATTTTTCTGTGAATCTATAATTCTGCTTTATAGAAAAAAATGCAAGATTCTGAGAGAGCATCAGAACCTGACTCTGTATCCCAAGTAATGGTTTCTCTGGAAGAAGGAATCAATCCCAGTTTCCAGTTCCTGTGACCAATCCTGATTGTACGTTTTATCTAATTAAGACACTCCAATTCGAAATGCATACATAGCCCCTGAATCAGGGATCAGAACTCATTTATATCACCCCTCCTCAACCAAGGAACAAAAAGACCACATGGCTAATTCACCTAAAATCATAGTAAAGTTGGTAGCCCATCTTCAATTAAAAATGCAGCTGTTTCCAATGTAAGCAGAAACTAAGAAACCACAGTACTGCTGCTTTAAATCATAAGTTCTGATGGTCTTGAGGCTGCTTGGATTTACTGATTAAAAAAGCAATTCTTGACTGTGCATATCCAAAGGGTAAGAAACTTTCCATCCTCTAATACTAATCCCTTGGAAAAATACTGTAAACTGCATGGTTCTTATACTAATGTTAATGGGATTTTCTTTGTATGCTTCCCAGTACCACGTTGTTTGGGAGTTTTGACATCTTGGGCAGAAGGACAGCTAATCCCAGGCCTCCTTTCCAACCGCCTTTGTCTAGCTCTGGGTCTTTGTTATATATTAAGTTTACCCATACTGAAACAGCCTTTTATCCACTGTAACTGCAACTACTTTAATTGTCTTCATTTGCATTCTATTCCACATTTTCTTTATTTAAACAATAATTTGCATACTAATGGAGATTTAGAATTTGTTTGTGTATACTAAAACAATAGAGTTTAGGTTCTGTCTCCCAGCTACCCTCAACCTCACTAACTACTTAAAATAGTCTTTCTGTACCTTTTTATGTGGACCATGCATTATTTTCCCTTTGTTAAACACCCCCTGAAAAGACACATGCACAAGCACACACGCACATACACACACACACAAATTTAATTCACATTGATGTAAAATCAGAAGTAGCTACACTTGGAAGTCACCAGAGCTAAAATCCTATAAGATCAGGGCCAAAGAGTTTATATTTCCAGAAGACTCTGAAAATAAAATATATCTGTTGGACCACAGTCTTACCTGCTGAGGTCAATGGAGTAGCACCAATAGAGAATAGCTGTGAATCGGCCTAAAATATTAACCTGGTTTACTTAATATTTAGGAAACTTCTATTAAATTATAAGAGGGCTGTTCTACATTATATTTCAGAATCAGGCCCTTCAGTCAGGAAAGTATTTAAGAAATGGGCATTAATACACATGCTCCAGGAGGCCAGGGGGTGGTGGGCAGGACTTTAATTACAGTGGCTCCAAAAGCCATTCTAATTAAAAGGCCCAGAGCATCATGTGTATCAGCATCCCCGTGCTGAAAAATGGTGCTTAAACTAAATCTTCAATCTAAACCAAAGTCTCAATCTTTATGTACAGTAGCTCAGACAGTTATGTTTTGTAAAATTAAAATAAGTTACACAGAGCTGACAATTATTATTAACAGACAACATTTCATAGAAGCCCTTGAGAAAGCAAGTAAGAAAGAAAGTGAATGTAGTAATTCTGGAGTTTACCTTGGGATTCAGCCAGCTAAAACAACATTTAGAAACCTAATGACAGACCATCTGATTCTGATCTCTTGTACATTAGTGCTCTGGCTTGTATCACTCTCTAAAGCAATGGAATTACTCTTTTTACAGCATTTGATCCAATGCCCTTTGAAGTCAATGACAGGTACCAGTTATTATCAATGAAGCCCAGATCCGCTGTTTAAAGTGTTGTTCAGATGTAATAGACTATATTCTGATGCAACAGACCTGGGTTGAAGTCTCTGCTCCAAAACAGACAGAGGAGGGATTTGAACATGAGTTTCTGGTAGTCCAGGTAAAGTCTGAACACTAGTCTACATTTTATTTTGAGGTCAGGACTCATACCCATGTTGGAGGGGGAGTGGGGGAGAGGAAGTGGGGCGGGGGAACAATGGAGCAACTAGTCTGAAAACTCTATTTAGAGATACCAGGACTTTGGCTTGAGCTATGACTGAGCAGCTTGTTAGCTGAAGGAAGCATCAGCTTTCATACAGCTTCTCACATGCTGACTGACAGAAAACTTGTGCACTTACTGAGTTAGGTGGAAGCCAGTGGTATTTTTGATTATATCAATAAAGGCTAGGTGGTGGACTTGGGCATTATCTGCCCTTGTAGGTGGCCTGAATATTTGAGAATAAGGCCCCAAAAGCTCAATTTCATACCCTTTACACAAGAAAACCTCTCAGTGAAGTCAGAGAGAGGAGTTTTTCTTGTATAAATAGTAAAATATTGGCTCCAAATGAGTCTTTTCACTAGCACTGAACATAATCTTTGCTTAAAATGCTGAATAAATAGTAGAATCTGAATTCCTAGAAAATTGTCTTACTAGAGGTCAAAGCATGTTCCTGCCATATTATAAGATAATTTATGTAAAGCTCTGAACTTTAATACATATACATGTACCAGATTTATATTGATTTAATGGATTTTATATTGGAAGGGAAAATTAATTTTGGCCTCCAGCTTGGGAAAATAAGGAGTTTCATTTCACTGCCCCAAAATTGTGCCCTTCAAATGAATCATAAATCAATAGACTAGGTTATGTAAAATAACAATGTCTAGCTATTCTGCTGGAATGAAAAAAGGGTCCTGCAAAGGAGGACAAAAAATCACTCTACAAAGACTGAACATAAGCTTGCAGCTTCTGTTCATGTTTGTAGAATCGGTGATGCCAATGGGTCTAATATAAGTATGGCAGGAGGAAGCCCAAGGTAAAAATACATTGTAGTGATTCTAACATTTAAGACAAAGACAGTTTTGCTATTGACTTCAAGGAATGCAGAATGGCACTCACCAGAGGCAAAAAGAATGCTAGAAATAAATATAATTGGTACCAATATCCATTTGTTTTGCTGCTTTCAGGTGTTTTGCACATAATGTGGTGTGCCTTAATTTTTTTGCAGTTATCTCTGGGTTATGGGTGTTGTGCATTGCAAAAGACAAGCTGAGGAGAGAGACAGAGTATGCTTTGGCATTTTCCATCTCTCAGATTCCTCTTGTTTCTCTGCACCACAAGGAGGCTCATTCTGGGTTTGGAGAGTGACACTAAAAAACAGGAAAGGCAGTTAGGTGGGATAGGGAAGGGGGACCCATTCCCCCAAATTCACCTATTTTCACCTGCTTCTATACCATTCCTCTCCCTTTAAGTGATCCAAGAGGCACCACAGCCATGGCAGTTCTGGCAAGGCAGGGGAGATGGAGCTGTGTTCCCAAGGCAAGTCAGAATTGTTGGGAAAGCATTATGGCAGTGATTCCCAAAGTATGTGCCGCACCATACTAATGTGCTGTGAGATGCCCCTGTGTGAGGAGGTAAATGTTGTCTTCTCCATCCAGTGTCCTTTGCCTTCCTAAACTATTTCACTGGCACCAGCTGTTTCTTGGAGACTTCTTCTGCTGCCTTTCCCAATCCTTCCCTAGCCCCAGGCAGCCCCTGTGCCACCTCTCTGCCCACACTCTCAGCAGCACACTCTGCTGCAAGTGGGCAAGCGGACAGCCACATAGATGGAACTGCACTTTGCAGCCTGGCTCATCCCCTCTGCTCCTCCAATGCTCTTGAGGTGGCAGACCTTGGGGATGGTTCTTGTGTGTTAGGCCCTGGAGGAGCAGAATCAGTAGCAGGGGCTGTCCTTGACCCCAAGGTACAGACAAAGGTCTCGAGGGGAGCAGACAGCAGAAAGGACAGGGTAGAGCAGAGTGACGCCTTGCCTTCACTGCCCTGAAGTGGCACCTGTTAGATTAGTGATTCTCAACCTTTTTTGCTCAAGACCCCACTTCATATCTTTTTCTGAATTTAGATCTCACTGCGATTAATATGTTGTGAGTTCAGCAACAACACTCTGGACACTCCTGGGTTGAGCTAACAGTTATCTATTATTATAATTCTCTGGAATCATATCCAGGGTGGATCTTAACAATTGCATCAGTAGATGTATGCAGAACTTATACTTGCTCTGCCTCTGACTTAACCTAGTCCAGTCCTGTGGAGAGAGAGGAATCAAGAATGCCTTTGGCTTGTCATGGCACCGACAATTGAGACCCCAGTGCTGCAAAACTGCCACAAGCAAACTGGACCCTGCAGTGCTGAACACGAGGGCTTTGGCCTTCAAGAGACAGTGCAAGGAAAACACGATAAGACACGCCCTCCCTTCCCCCCTAGACAGAACAGTCAGCCAACCATTTGGGAGGACTCCGCTTCCATTGTGGTCTTCCCATAGAACCGGACTCAGTGAGGAGCTTAGCAGATGATGGCCCTGTCAGCCTATCTGGAGACTCAACAGTGACACTTCCTTCTGACAGTGATGGCAAAGGTTTTGCATTGGTGGAAACAGGTTGGCACTTCCCCAATGAATCCATGTCTGTTGGTGGTGGATTGGTGCTTGGAGATTGCTCAGGTGTAGGGTTATCAGAAGGGGACTGCCCATGCAGCTGGTCCACATGACATCTCCAAACTTGTCCACCGTCAGTCTGGACTGTATACGATACGATACGGGTCCTGTGGTGCTTACAATTTGAGATTGAGCCCACTGTGGGCCTGTCCCATAGTTTGGAGCAAACACAGTCTCTTGTGGAATGAAAAGATGTTAGGTACCAGATGCCAATGCGGAATCCAATTCCTTTTCTTTCCTAAACTGCATGTCTCTCACAAGGTCTGGATTAACACGGTCAAGGCATGTCTTGAGATGACAACCTATAAGAAGCTCTGATGGCCTGGACCCTGTTGCAGGGCAAGAAATTACATGTTGAGAAAAAAAAAATATGGCCAGTCTGGTAGGCCAGTATCCTATAACAATCCTTCTCAGTGCATCCTTTGTAGCCTGCACCATTTACTTAGCTTGCCAATTGGCCTGTGGCCTGCAAGATGCAATGGTAACAGTTTGTCAGGGTGGCTGCAACCTTTAGTCAGTCTAGGTGGGGTCCTACACTCTCTCTCTTCCCACCTGCCATGACTTTGATGTTTAAGAGATCTTTTCTCTTTTTATTTTTGAGATGTTAATGAAAGGGAGGTGGTGACTACGTGCCTCCACCTTGACTGACTGCCGGTTTCTGCCCTAGTTCCCAAATCCCTGGGAAGAGGATGGCTAAATGACCAGTTTGAAATGATTCCTTCCTTTCCTTTCCTTTCCTTTCCTTTCCTTTTTTAATTTTTATTGGTAGGAAGCTGTTGAAGCTGGTTTCAGAATAATTGGGTTCTGGGCATCCCTCAGGATTATCTGAGGCTTCTCCTCTGCCCTGGGTTTTCCCTGTGCTCCCCGGCTTTCCGGGGAGATCTCTTATTCTCCCCTGCTGATTGTGGCCACGCCTGGCTTAATTGGTGGCGTGTGACTGCTTAATGAGCAGAAGGAATCCTTAGTGCAAACTAGGCAGCGGGAGGGATGGTCTTTCCCATCCTTCTTTTCCCAGCCCACCTCAGCTTCTCGTCTCCTAGTTCCTGCTGTGGAGCCACCAGGGAAGCAAGATTTTCTTCCCTCCATCTGGGAAGTTCCCACTCTCTTTTTGAGACTTTTTCTTGCTGCGGCCATCTCTGGCTCACTTGGCATCCCATGGTAATCGATCCACATCTTCAAATAACTGGAAAAAGAAAAAAAAAATGGAGCCGATGGCTTGGGAGCGTCTGCCTCCTCCTTCTCTCTGGATCTCTCCCATCTTTATTCTCTTCCTTCCTTCTTCTACCCTCCTCTTCACCCTCATAGCGAGGGTTGGACTGTCTCTTCAGAGTTTGACTGGACGCTTACCCTGCCCTCAGGGCATTCTCCTAGTGTCTCTGGCTTCCAGACTTTGTTCTCTCTGTCTTCCGCTGTCCTCATCTCTCTCACTCTCTTGGCTCTGCTCCCGGTCCCTGGCCCCTGGATATTGTCCTGGTTGCGGATTTGCACCAATCCACTTCACCTGCCAAGGTGGTAAACCTGGGCTGGGGTGAACCAGGAGCTCCTGCCACAGCATGGAAGTCCTGTTCAAGTGGGGTCTGTGTTCCTGGTCAGGGATGCATCCCAGGTGAGTATCTTTCAGTTCCTCACACTAGCGGAGAGCTGTTATAGTGGCAGTTGATGTAGGAGTTGAGACAGTAATCACCTCAAGCCATTTTGAATAATCGTCAACAACAATTAAGAAGTTCCAACCTTGAAAAGTGCCAGCAAAATCAATGTGGATGCATGACCAGAGTTCCTTTGTCATTTCCCAAGGGAATACTGGTGCCTTCAGTGGACTATGATGGGTTGCTTGACAAGTGCTGGACTCCCTCACAACCCTTTCTGTGTCATTGTCCATACCTGGCCACCATATGTAATTTCTAGCCAGAGCCTTTATCCTCACAATGCCTGGGTGTGCTGTGTGCAGCGTTGTTAGTATGATTTGGCATCCTGCTTCTGGAATTACAACATGATTTCCCCACAAGAGACAACCCTTGTAGGCAGATAGCTCATGCTGATGTGATGAAAATGGCCTGAATTCCTCAGCCAATTTACCTGCAGGCCAGCCCCTCCACACCCAATTGAGGACATGGGCAATGATAGGGTCTTTTGCAGTCATCCTTGCTATATGATCAGCCTGAAGAGGGGCTTCTGGCATGGATTCCAGCATGAGGACTTCCGCTGGTGGAGGAGTAGCACAGTCAGGTATTTGTAGTGGTAGGCGGCTCAATGCTTCAGCATTTGCAATCATTTTCCCAGGTTTGTACGTGAGTGTACAGTCATATGTATTTAGCATGATGCTCCAGCGTTGCATACAGGGAGACAAAAATAGGAGGAGTTTGTTTATCCATAGTAAAAATTCCAAGAAGGGATTTGCGGTCTGTTTGGATTTCAAATTTGTGGCCATAAATGTAATTGTGAAATTTTTTAACCCCTGAAATGATTGCCAATGCATCTTTATCAATCTGTGCATAATTCCCCTCGGTTGAAGTCATTGTTCTGGAGTAAAAAGCAATGGGTGCTGTCAAGCAATGTGTGACTGAGGACAGTGCCAACACCAAACAGCAAGGCATCACCAGTAATGAACAGTGGCTTCTGCTCATCGTAGTGAACAAGAACAGAGTCTGATGTCAGCAACTTCTTGATGCCCTGGAAGGCTTTGTTGTGCTGGCAAGCCCACTTCCACTGAGCTCCTTTATCCAGTAAGCGATAAAGGAGCTCTTCTATGGTGGCTTTGTCTTGCAAGAAGATGTGATAAAAGTTGAGAAATCTTAAGAATGCTTGCAGATCCTGTCTGCATTTTGGTATAAGGACATCATATATTGCTTTTACGTTGTCTTGAACTGGGTGAATGCCAGAAGCATCAATATGATCTCCCAGAAAGTTGATACTGGAAACTCCCAGTTGACATTGTGCTCTTTTTACTCTGATACCTGCTTTATCGAATCTCTGTAAAGCTCCTCTGAGTCTCTCAGTGAGTTTCTCTCTAGATGACCCTGTGATCAACACATCACCAAAGTATGGAACAACCCCGGGAATTCCTGCTAGCATTTTCTTTATGAACCACTGGAAAATTCCTGGTGCCACATAAATTTCAAACTGGAGGGGCTTGACACAGAACGCTCCCCAGTGTGTAAATATTGTTTGGGCCTCAGCAGCCTTGTCATCCACTATCAATTGCTGATAGGCTTAAGCGAGGTCAAGTTTGGCAAAAACCTTCCCTCTTGCAAGAATAGACAGTAACTGGGTAATGGCAGGCACTTGGTATGGGTACTGCTTAACTGTTTAACTGCTTAATTAACAGTGCACTTGTAATCCCCACAGATGCGAACACTGCCGTTAGATTTTTAAACAGAAACAATTGGTGTGGCCCAGCTTGTATGTACAATTGGCACGAGGACCCTTTGCACGATAAGCCGATTTAATTCTGCACCAGTTTTCGGCCGCGGTGTGAAAGGTACATTCCAAGCCTTCATAAAGATAGGGGCTATCACAGGATCCATTTGGAACATCACAGGTGGACCAGAGTAAGTTCCTAATTCCTCAGAGAATACCTGGGGAGACTCCCTTGCAAGCCTTTCCAGACTTTCTGTGCAGAGACTGTGTATGCCTTGAATGCTGATTCCCAATGGTGAGAATCAATTTCTCTGCAGAAGACTCAGGTGTCAATAACTTGGGGAAAGGGTGCCAAAACAACTGAAAGAATGTGTTTTCATCTATGAGGGATAGTCCTGAACCCTTATCTGCTTCCATTTTGCACTTATTTCCATTTATTACTATAGTTGAAATCATCTCAGAAGCTTGAGTTTCAACAACACCAACATTTTGAATCAAATATAGTTTTTGTGCCTCACGTTCTGGGGAGGACTCTAATCTGTGAGTGGTTTGGGAGTGATTACATTTGCCACAGTCTTTTTGTCTCCCAGAACTGGCCTTCGAGCAGCAAACCCTCTCTATGTGGCCCTTCTTTTTGCAGGCATGACACTCCTCATTCCAAAACCTGCAGTCCCTTCATCTCTGTTGGTCACCACAACTCAAACATGTCTGTGGATTAACTGGCTTAAGTGGTGCTGTCGGTGAGGGTATAACCTGCTGAATTTGCTGGTGATGATCTGATTCTTGATCTTTTTGGAGTAAGTGGACATTGCTGGAGAACGCCTGGTGAATTTCTCCCACGTTACAGGATTCTGCATCAGTTGCCAAGACTTTTTCTTTTGCAGTAGCCAAGGTCAAGTTTGGTTCAGAGAGCAGGCAACACTGCATTGTTTCATCTTGAACCCCACAGATAAGATGGGCACAAAGCAGGCCATCCAGGAGATCCCCAAACTCACAACATTCAGCAAGGCAATGGAGCTTAGCTAGGTAATCTGCTCTGCCTTCATTGGTCTTTTGGTTCCATTTTAAAAAAATGAAATCTCTGCAGGGTAACAGATGGCCTTAGGCAAAAATGTGCTTTTAGCAGGGCAATTAGTTCAGCATAAGACTTAGTGTTTGGTAAGGCAAGTGCTATGAGGGAACAAACAATGGCAAATGTTTTGGCACCACAGACTGTCAGGAGGATTGCACACTTCTGTTCTGGGTTTTCCACTTTGTTGGCTTCCAGGTAACAGGATAACCTTTCTGCATAAGAGTCCCAAGAAGCTGTCTGGCTCACATCAAATTCTCCTGTATGCCCCAATGTAGCCATTTTAACTAACATCAGCCATATTAGAGAGAAAAGAAGTAAATCAAACTTCCCTCCAATCACAAAACACAGCCTGGTCTCAGAATGGTATCCTCACAATCTAGGGGTATCTTTTCAGCAAAGGATATATTGCCAGATAATATGTTGTGAGTTCAGCAACAACAATCTGGGTTGAACTAACAGTTATATATTATTATAATGCTCTGGAGTCATATCTAGGGTGGATCTTAACAGTTGCATCGGTAGATGTATGCAAAATTTATACTTGCTCTGCCTCTGACCTGACCCAGTGCAATCCTGTGAAGGGAGAGGAACCAAGAATGTCTCTGGCTCCTTATGGCACAGACAACGGAGTCCTCAGTGCTGCAGAAGTGCCACAAGCAAACTGGACCCTGCAGTACTGAACATGAGGGCTTTGGCTTCAAGGGACTGTGCAAAGAAAACACAATAAGACACAACAGAGATGATCTCAGTGATTTTCCACTGGGGTGCCATAACATTTAGAGAAGTTACACCTTTTTCGGTGTAAGAGTGAAGGGTGCTACAAATTTTAATCCAGAAGAAAAGTAGGCCCAACCTATCAAAAGTTTGGGAAACACTGGCATGGAGTCTGTGTGATCAGAATCTTTTGGACGTGGGAGTTAGTTCTGTGTGATGACCAGCAGCGCCACTGACAAATGGCTCAGGAGGCATCTCCAGAAGGAGGAGGAGGAGGAGATTTTCTTAGGGTCTTGTTACATCTTATGCTGTGAGCCACAGATGTTGATCAGTGTTAGTGCTAGCTCCAGTTTGGAGCAGTCACACTTCAGGCCACCAGGGGTCTGGAGGACTAAAAGGTAAGGACCTCTCTCTCATTGCAAGCTCCCCCGCCTA
Source organism: Gavialis gangeticus (assembly GCF_001723915.1). Classification (NCBI taxonomy): domain Eukaryota; kingdom Metazoa; phylum Chordata; order Crocodylia; family Gavialidae; genus Gavialis; species Gavialis gangeticus. Next base: position 98,147,868 of record NW_017729033.1, on the reverse strand, counting down.
CTCCCTGAGGCTCCTCTGGTTCCCCTCCCCTTACTTGTGGCAGCCGGTGCTGTCTGTGGTAGGGAGCAGGCAGTGAAAGGTTAACCTGCCCGCCCAGCTGCCACTGCCTGGCTTCCGCTCTTCTCTAGGCTGAGCCTAGTCTAGACAGTAGAAGCAAAAGTACCCGTTGCCAAGCAGGCAGGTTCACCCTTCCTTGCCTGCAATCTGGGACAGACAGCATGGGAAGCCTAAGCAGGGGTGGGGGAGATGGAAGGGGGGCAGTGACTGGGGATCTAGGATGCCAGGGAGAGAAGGGAAGGGCAGAGGCAGTGGGTCCGATATGGCAGGTGGGAGGTTTACACTAAGGTGCATCCTAGAGTGGCTACACCTTCATGTAACATGAGCTGGGTAACACAAATCAAAAATAATTCTGCCTTGGAGTGGTTTAACTTTGAGTGGCATAACTAGTGTTTAAAACTGGTTTCAGGTGTTACTGTGTGGACAACCCAGGGGTTAAGAGCTCCAGAAGCCACCCAAAATTACCATGTAAAGAGGCCCTTACCTTCACTGAGCCCTAAGTTTAATGATCAGTGGCTAGAAAACAGCAGCCTTAAAACAGGCCAATCACAAAACTCGAAGCTGTATAGTGACAAATAACTGATTTCTCAGGTCACTATCAATTAGGTTTTTGATAAAGGAACATAGCTATTTCTCCACTATGACTGTGGTTTTGCTTTCCCCACTGTGAAGAGAATCCACATGGTTCTTTTAGATAATTGGGGTTTTTTCACACTAATTAAAGGGAAAACATTTTGAAGTGAAGTCAGTGACTCTTTATTGGCAAGGTGCCATAGTGAGTCATATAGGTATAGACTTGTTCACAGCTATTGCATTATCTACATTGCCTTATGTATTGTCGGTGGTATATAAAAAAGATCAGTGAAAAACAAAAAGTGGGGAGTTCAATGGGGATAAAACAATATCAATGTTAGATGAATAAAATCAGCATTATGATCTTTATGTACAGCTGTAATTATTTTTCAGTAAGAGGTGGGGGGAGTAAAACCAAACAATTTGCTTTGCCAGCTGCCTGTGTAGTAACACTCCTGCACATCTCCTCTTTTTCACATATACACATCAAACAAATGCATTAGCACTTCTGCCACCTTTTTTCTCCCTTTTCACACCATTTAGGAGCTAAAGCATGGTGTTGTTGATATTTGAGCCTAAGAACAGGTTTTATTTGAAAACAATGTATACTATCAGTGATAATTCAAAAATCTTTGCTGGTATGTGCACTCTACAGGAGAGTTTTGCTAATGTTTGCAGATTTTTTACAAATAGGTTGTAGCTGTACTAAATGCTGGTGGATATGATCTTAGAGCTTCTATATCTGTAGCAGCATTAAAAGCTGAAAGTAAAACTAGTTACAAGTCCGCTGTTGTTCTCAAGAAAGTGATTTACAGATGCGTAGAACTACATATCTATAATTTTTTAAAATGTTTATACATTAAAAAGCTATTACAGTTAAAGTATACCATTTAATATTTCATTCTTATTAGCGCCAATAATCTGGAAGTGAGTGGAATGCAATGGTGGTTCAATAATTCTCAGTGCTTTCTGCAGACAGCTGCTTCTTCAGACACATTTAAAATAAAATTCAGATTAGATCCAAAATGTGTGTAATTACATTTCTGTTTTTATAGCTATTATAGTGTAATAGTTTTTCTATCTGGATTTTGTGTTCTAACTATAAATGTAGTAACAATTTCAAAATGCACCATGATTGGCCCATACCATTTTCCAGTTAGGCCAATGCCTGAACTCCTGCTGATTTTGAGGGGAATAAGATCAGACCCCAGCACTGGACATGCTGCTGTGATAAATCTCTCAATAAAAGAAATTTAAGAAATTGTTTTTAGGTTGCTTTTAATAATCCTATGAAGACTTTATTGGAAAGGGGCAAGAAAGTGCTTGGTAACTTAAGCTATGGGTGTAATTCTGCAGCCTGTATAAATAATTGAAGGGAATAGGAGCTTTGCCTGGAGAACAACTGCACTGCTCTTTGGGGCGCTCACTGGGATGAGGAACAGACATACTAAACGACCATAACCAGAAATACTTACTGAATTTTCCCTTGTAGTTCTGGTATGAGGGCTCCCAGAAAAATCTGTTTTGATGTAGCAGTGATTTGATATTCATAAGGAGATTTTGGAATTGATGTAATGAGTCACAGTCTACAGTGGATCTCTGTCAGCATGCTGGAGTATACATAGTGTGTAATACATGCAGGCAATCTTTGAGCACAGCAAATAGTTCAGCCTACAGAAAATGATCATGCAGCGCTCACCCTAGCAACACATGGCCTTTGTGATCTCTAGCACAGAAAGCTATGCAAGCCTTTTGGGGAAAACCCCTGAGAAAACAAATTCCAGTTCCACCTGAGAACGTTTAAAATAATAACTTCAAATGGCATCTGTTGAATGCCATGTTCAATACAGAGGACCATTCCCTCCAGTGTGGCATACATAATTTGGTACAGCCTGCAACTTGTGTGCTATTGCCAATTGACTCTAAGGTACCGTGAGGATATTCTAAGAGGCTCTTGTGTCCTTTTGACCTTATTCCTATCTGACAGTAAAAATGCATAGATCAGTTTGATAAAGGCCCCAAAGGAGTATTTGCCTCAGAGTAGCTGAGAAGGGCTAAGTGTTACTTGTGCATGAAGCCCTTCAGTAGATAAGGAAAGAACTTCCTTCTCTACCTATCAACCTTCATGACAATGCAATAAGGTATTTGAAAAATAAGTATAGTCCCTTCAAAAACTGGTCCCCAGTTCCCCTGTCTGTTAGAGTTTTAGGATTCCAGAAAGAACTATACATCCATATTTGAGGGATATATGTCAAACTATACATTAACTATCTTCCATTTGATCAGGGAGCAGACCGTGTTCTCCTTAATGTTATAGGAGTTTTGCCCTGTACTTAAGTAAACGCAAGATTATGCCCTTCACTACCCATGCAGTTGTCTACAGTTTGCAATTAATATAATGTATATTTGCCTACCCGCCCCCAAAATAAGTTCAATTTTTAGCAAATCAATCACATTTCTGTACAGCTAAGATTCATGACATTCCAAGACTTTTGTTGTCTTGCATGACAAAGATGGTCTCAAATAATAAATTCTAAGTGGACTCCATGATAATCCATGCAATTTGTTTAGGGTTTTTTTATTTGTAAAAAATAAGTGTTTGAAAGAGCTCCGCAAGAAAGGGTGCTATTTAAAACAATGTGTTTTGTCTGGGGTTTTGTAAAAGGAACCTATAGAAATTAGGACCCATTTCCCATCACATTTCAGGAGACATAAGTCTTTAAGTCCTATAGACTCTTCTGAATATCTCAAGTTTATTTATGGGCCCAAGGCTCCAACCAGGATTAGGGTTTCATGGTGTTAAGAACTATACAAACACAGAATGAGGAAAGTATGTGACCTCTCTCCCCCAAAACCTGACTTTTACCTTTACTTCTAAATGTGGGATCCATTTTGAAAAGAAAACAAAAGAGGCATGCATAAAAATTGCTTCTTCATTCAATAGAAAAAGAATACTAAAACTCAATGGCCGCATCCAGACAATCGCAGCTGTGTGGTATGTGGTGCCACACACTGCACATTCAGGCATTCCCTGTGCTGCTACCTTGCAGCACTGGAGGGGGTGGGGGGAATGTTGAACCCAGGAGATCCCAGAGTCAGAAAAGCCAGTGAAGACAAAAAGTGGGGTGCTGCATGTGGCGGTATCATGCACCACCCAAAACTGAGTCTGGCTCACTGAAGCTACAAAGTGTGTGCTGCTACTTGTCTCTGGGGAACCAAATGTCTGTGCTCATCTGGATGTGGCCAATAGGATTATTTTGCTTTACTATGAAATAATTTCTCTTTCAGAAATTAAAAAGAAAGGAATAAACATTTCTGAGATTTCTTGTTAAGGATTTCTAAATCTTCACTAAGCAGTTCTAAGTGATGCTTGAGAAAAGGACTTTGTATCTTGGAAGTAGCAAATGGACTCATGATGCTGGAGGTTTCATGGCAGGTATACAAATGTTTATGGAAGGAAATTGTTTGGGGACATATATCCATGCAGCTTGTTGAGGCATAGCTTACTATTGCCCTAGGGAGGCAAAACACTCTGTTTTTAATTTATTTTCTGTTAATGAACACATATTTAATATGCTGGCATGTTTTACATGCAGCAACACTTACTTTTCACTTTCTCTTTTTATTTAATATCTCTTTCAAGAGTTGTGTAATTATTTAGATAAAGGAATATGAAACCCTCCTGAAAGTTAAAGCTAATAACAAATATGGGTGTGTTTGTATAATAACTATACATCTATATTGGAAGAAGCCTATTTACTGCCTATATGTGATTCAAAGGTTGTCATGATAAATATAATTTTTCTCTCAGGGGCAGAGTGAATAGGGACATAAAAGTCAGGAAACTTATTGGCATAAATTATTACTGCTCTATAGCACTGCAATAAGTTCTGCATTGTGAACATTTTTGTTATTGATTTAATGTTGAGCTGAACATGTTTGGTGATATTTGGGCACCTGTGAACCCAAAAATTTGCAGCTAGGTCACTGCCTTGTTCTTCTGTGCTGCTATATCAGCTGTCACTTTTGAGAATCACAGTGTTAATAAAACCCCCTGATGGTGGATATCATTTATTACTTTAATGCGACTATGGGGAGAATCAATAATTGATTCTCTACCTAGGATGATGTGGTAAAGTCTTTTTGATGTCATATTTCAAGACATATAACCTGACTACTGTCTGGGACAGAAACTTTCCCTGCAGCATTGCATTTCTGTGTCATGTGTGTAATAGCTGCAATATATGCACAGGGCAAAACATTTCAATACACTTAATTAGCATTATTGCTTTACTTGTAACTTAAGGTACATGTGTACCTAGCTGACTACCTTTGTCTATGTAGTTTCTTAGTCCAGGTGTGTATCTGTTCTACTACATCACCTGGTAACTTTTTTCTTCTATTGCAAAACTCTTACCATCATTACACTCGCAGATTTATGCCTTCCTCTTAAGCATCCAGAATTGGTCACACTTAAATTTATAGCACTGGGCTGGATGATCTGTCACTGGTCTGGTCCATGATGACAGTTTTTCTGTTCCAAGAATTAAGTGTCTTGAACATGTATGTGCTTCAAAAAATAAAGTGAAAAACAGGGTCCACCCCAGTTATTACAGGAAAGGAAGACTAAGTATTTGAAAGGCTCCATGGGTGTTTCTACTGGCTTACTGTATTACTGAATACTACTACTCTATGTGTTATAAATATGCATAATAGCGTCTGTGATAGTGCTAGCAACAATGGCAGTAATGCATACCACTTTTAGGGTCTAATCTAAAGCCTACTGAACACAGTGGAAAAACTCTTTTCAACTGATCAGTAGTCCAGAGTTTATGTCAAACTAATGACACTGGGGTCAGTGGCACTCTGCCTCCTTGTCCAGCCCCTTTCCTAGGGTATTTTAGGATTTTACTTTACAGTGAGACTTCTGAATACAGGAAAATAGCATTCTCTCTCATGCATGCAAAGTCTGAAGCTATGCACAATAGACTCTGAATGTGAAAATATATGCATCTCAACAACCTTTTATGATTGCACATTGTGAGAACCTGAAGGAGGACTTTAGGCTTGATGCTCCCCCTTCTTCTGAAGTGTTATGGTCACATGATCCATTATAATGCTTTATGAGGCAAAGCAATCTCCTTGCTGCAATGGTGGACTGTAAGAACAAGGATGAAGCTTTCACAGATCTTAGATACAGCCAAGCATTTGCTGTGTACACCAAGATGTACAATTTTTTTCAAATTTATGGGGCCAGCAAGTATTTTATGAACAGACTGCATGATACCAGTATATATCTTCTCCACAGTTTTTTGAGATTCTATTCTATTGTGTGAAATAAATATAAAGTGAAGGATGGTCTCGGGATGGGACACTAGGGTTGGAATCAGAAAATCCAACTCAGTCTTCAGGCAAAACACACAACTCTGGGAAATTAATTTAATAAACCCCATGCATCAGTTCCCATCTATAAAATGGTTACAAGACTAAATGGATATAATGTGCTTGGATATACATATTCCAGTAGCCTAGAAACATTTTGCCAGCAGGCTTACAAAATTAAAATCAGTAGCTAAATCTGAATGCTTTAGTTTTTACGTAGATATATTTTTACAGATGAGCAGTCATCCAGGATATGCCACAGCTTTTCTGTTAAGCTTGAGACATAAACATGACAGTGCTTTCTCTTGTGATTTATGGAAAGTACAGTTGACTTTTAGGTATGGAAGTCAGATCTCTCCTGATAATCACTTGTCACCATGAAAAATATGCTACTGGGTCTGTATATGGAGATACTATGCCACCTTGCTTGAGTGCATAAAACTGTTAACACACCTACTTCTCCTACACGCTATCATCTTACTAATCAAGACTAATCCATAAAAATCAGGAAGCAGGAGGAGACCCATCTACTGTTTGTGATAATTTTAGCAGGGTTGAGTAAGATCACATTTAGGCACCTATGTCCACTTAGGCACTGTAGCAGGGCACTGAGGTGCCTGCTACTTGTGGAGCCATAAGCGAGGAGTCCAGCTGTGGGTTGCCAGGGTAACAGATAGGAGTCAGATGACTGGAAGGGGCAGGGCCTGGCTTCCATATAACTCCCAGGCTGAAGCCAGGCAGGCAATTGCCTGCCAGCAGCCATAGGGGTAGGAACTCTGCCAGAGTGAGAAAAAAGGAAGAGGCTAGAATGCACAGGCAGTTGTTTGGGTGAGAGGTGGAGAAATCCAATGGCAGACTTGAAGGTGATTATGGCCAGAAGGCTTAGGTGTACATTATAGCCAGAGGGCTTGAATTTGCATTGACGGTTTATGACCGGAGGACTGGGTGAGGCTATAAGGGGATGGAAGAGGCCTCATAGGGGAGCCATGGCTGCGTGGAGATCCCAGAGAAGGGGGCTGCGGGAAGCCCCAGAAAGGGGGCTGCAGAAAGCCAGAGCGCCTGTGGGGCGCATTTCCGAGACAAGGCTGTGGAAGCTATAGTGCCTGTAGGGCGTGGCTGAGAGACAAGGGCTACAAAGTGCCTGAGCGCCAGAGAGGGCGCAGAGAGTGAGCTAGACCAAACAACATCCGGTAGATCTGTGAGGGTTGGGGTGTGGTACAGGGGTGGTTGGAGCCACGCATAGCCCATAAGGCCGGGGTGCCCAGGAACCCCGTTGTATAAACAAGGATTGGGGTAGTAGGAACTGTGACCAGGAAGACGAGAGGCAACCTCCCTTTAACTTTCATAAGATCAAGACATGGCGGGTGAGAACGAGGGTGCGTTAACGCAAACTTGGCATGGTAGGGGGTGCTAGGGGAGAGCACAGCAACCCTAGGACGTTTCCCCTGCCTGGTACAGGCACCTAATAGGTTGAATAGGATCTAGTCAAAGATAACAGGGAGTAGATTAATCAGCTCCTGGGTATTTTCATTAATTCCACTCATTACATTAGTTCAGAATGCTTGCTATGCATTTGCCTAATGTGCTGGGGGGCCTTTTGGGTGGCCAGAGGAGTTGCAGTTCAGCTAGTGGGTTGTGTTAGGACTCATTGTGATGGATGGCAATTTCCTCTTCATCTGCTCCACCTACCTCAGCTGTATGGGCTCTAGCTTTTGTTAAACTTCCTTGTTGAATAGCACACGAAGGCTAAAGACCTATTTAGAATCCACAGACCTTTACGATGCTGAAAAGAAATCTTTTATAATTCTATGCTAATATAAGAGCTTAGGGGTTATTTAGGCTTAAGGAAAACCTAATGAAAGTTAGTTAAATGCAGAATTTTCCCCTTCCTTAGTTCAATGGTACTTAGAACAGTTCCTGCTGTAGTGATGCATTGAAAAAAATCTCAGGTATTATAAAGTGATACAAATCCTTTAGTCCTCTGCTTTCTGGTGCAGAATACCACCCTTAGCTCAAAATTCCAATGCAAAACAAATCTTCAGTATATTTCAAATAAAAATTCATTTTCCCCTTGTAGCAGCAGGTTTCTTCCCTATTCCCATTGGTACAATGGTTCAGTAACAAAAATGAAAGGAGTGTTTGTCTACTTAAATTTGGCTAAACAGATAAATATTATAGAAACAGCAAACAAACAAAACCTTTTAAAAATCCTAAGATAAACAGGAATGTTTCCACAATTTAGATTCCACAAATAAAGAATAAAATAAATATATGTGGTATCCAAAATCCAAAAATTATAACACGGGGATCCTGGGAAAGAAGTGGTTTAGAAAGAGAAGTGAAATGACTTAACGTTTATTGTCCAAGCTAAGAGGAATACAGTCACAACAGATGTAAACTGGGTGTTTTTGAAAACATCCTTGCTTATAACAGGAGGCCTCAATCCTTCAATGAGCTTGAGCTGGGAAGACCCTAGTGCCAATATGAAGCACTGTAGCAGACCCATAATATCTTGCCCAGCCTAGTTCATTGCAGGACTGGAGCCTAAGGTGTACAGATAGTTTTTGCACTAATAGAAGCATATTATTTTATGAAAGAGGTAAGATATTTTGTGGGTGATATCTTTTATTGGACCAATTGCATGGTTGGGTGAGATGTAGGGTGAAGTTACATGTCACACTTAATGCATACTGAGGGCACTTAAAACACAAGCCTCTGCCCATTAAAGCCGGTTAACTTGTGCCCTCTGAGCATCTCTAAGTGCCCTCTGAGCATCTCAAAATTATGCCACTTTAGGCAAGTGTTAACTCTGGGCCATGCTATCGAGTTTGTATGAAGGTAATTTCAGTCTGCTCCATGGAAATAAAGTGACCAACTGTGCAGTCCTCCAGCATCCCAGGATTCACACCTTCCAGCTGCCCCCCTATCCAGAGTATGGGTAGAGCCCAAGTGTCCTGGCTCCTAGTTATGCTCCTGCTCACCAGTCCTCTAGTGCCAAGTCAGAGCTGTGCAGGCAAGAAATGGCATTGACTCTCAATGTGTGACTTCTTGCAGCACACTGTACATTAACATTCCACAGACTTAATATAGTCTAGGCGTAACATACAACTTCACCCTTGGATAAGCTTTCAGGTAATACAGTACAGTGATTACAGGGCTCTGGGTGCAAGGGTGAGGGGGTCTGGGGCTCAGGTTGTGTCCTCATTGATCCTTCTGGTCAAATGAAAGGGCCCAGGCAGGAGCAGGTGCATCCTGCAGGTCAACACCTGGCTGTGCAGGTGGTCGCCAGAAGGGCTTTGGCTTCCTCTACCATGGGATTTTCTTCCAAGAAGAAGGATTGCTGGGAAGAGATGGGATCCACCTGACAGAGAGAAGAGTGTCTTTGCAAACAGGCTCACTAAAGCCCTGAGGTAAGTGGGGCAGCAGGAGACACTGAGGTAGAGAAAGCAGGGCAGGGAAACAAGGAGGTGCTCTCATACTTCCTGAGAAATCATGGCAATTGATTAGTTACCTCAGGTGTCTGTACACAAATGCTTGGAGCCTGGGAAACAAGCAGGAAGAACTGGAAGTCCTTACACAGTCATGGAACTATGATGTGATTGGTGTAACAGAGACTTGGTTGGATAGCTTACCTGACTGGAGCACTGCCATGGATGGGTATAAACTGTTCAGGAAGGACAGACAGGGAGAAGAGTAGAAGGAGTTGTGCTTTATGTTAAAGAGCCATATGTTTGCTTAGAGCTCCAGTATGAAACTGGAGATAGGCCTGTTGGGCTGCATTAGTAGGTGACTGTGTTGCCAGTAGGTCAAATGAAGTGATTATTCTCCTCTATTCAGCGCTGGGGAGGCCACATCTGGAGTACTGTGTTCAGTTTTGGGACCCCCACTATAGAAAGGATGTGAACAAATTGAACAGGGTCCAGTGAAGGGCAACAAAAATGGTGAAGGGGCTGGGGGACATGACTTCTGATGAGAGGCTGAGGGAACTGGGGTTGTTTAGTCTAGAGAAGAGAAGACTGAGTGGGAATTTTATCGCAGCCTTCAACTACCTGAAGGGGGGTTCGAAAGAGGATGGAGCTAGTCTGTTCTCAGTGGTGGCAGGAGCAACAGTCTCAAGTTGCAGCAACGGAAGTTTTGGTTAGATATTAGGAAGAATTTTATCACTAGGAGGGTAGTAAAGCACTGGAACAGATTACCCAGAGTGGTGGTAGAATCTCCATCCTTGGAAGTTTATAAGACCCAGCTAGACAAATCTTTGGCTGTGATGATCTAGTTGGGGATGGTCCCACTTTGAGTAGGGGGTTGTACTAGATGACCCCCTGAGGTCCCTTCCACCCCTACTTTTCTATGATTCATTATACTGGAATACCTTATTCCATGCATAAATGAGCTATGCTAAAATAAACAATTTTTATACATGTATAGCCACATAGTCCTAGGGGATAGTTGTACCACTTTTATTATATCGGTATACTTAAAGCAACGAAAATTATGCATATAGACATTGCTTAAGATATTATGAGGTAAAGTAAACTATTTACAAAATTTGATTTATAAGCTGTCCTTTCTATTTAAAATTTTTTCATTCTCACTTGCCTTCATTAGTAGAGCAGCATGTTTCCCCACATTTCAGTCTCACCAAATCCAGTTCTCCTAATACTCACAGTAAATAATCCAGCCCTCCATTTCTGACTCATTAACGCTTTTTACTTTCTTACCCTCCCCCTGAACACTCAGTTTTTAAACAACTGCTTTGGGACCTAAGTATAGTGTATGGAGATGATATTAACTGTATTAACTGTTTGCATCTCACTGGAAAAATTAGAAAGCTCAGAATAGGATGACCTGGACACAAGCCTAATCGGTGAAATGAGAAGTACTGCAAACCACATGGTGATTTTTTTTTTCAAATCCATGGGGACATGCTCACCAGAGTTCAAATTTCTGTCAGACAACTCACTACAGGGCTAGTTAAATCCTCCCTCTTTGCTTAGCTTAATAATATAAAAGTTCACAGGGTAAGAAGCACTTGTCACTGTGAATGAACTGAAGTGTATTTTAAGTTCCTAATTATAACTGCTGTTTCTGAATTCAGTGTTGAAGGTGGTTATCTTACTGAAAAGAAGTGTCATTTGTGCCACCACCATGGAGGGATACCAATGGCAGAGACTATAAATCAATTTACAGCCTGCTTCAAAGGAGCAAAAACATTAACATTTAATTGAACAACTGTTTAAATTACTATTCTTTTACAAGTAATTTAAAGAAGGCTTTAGTCTCTTTTGTCCAGCTCTTAATGTTAGTATCACAAAAGATATCACTTTTTTAACAAGATGACTGGTTCCAAATGTATGTATTTTTGAGCAGGTGAACTGTGTCAGACAGTGAATCCCCCAAACATATATAAGTGGTTACAACCCCATATCATTCAAAACAAAGACAGACTTGTTTATTATCTGGAAATCCTTCCTGGGAAAAGGGTTTTTCAAAAGGAGATTGGAAGTAACCTAATTGCTTAAATGCTTAAGTGTGTATATGAATTCCAAAGCAGGCATTTGAGATGGGATCATCTCAAGCAGCAGTGTTTGCTAGGACTGTGTGTGTACATGGTGTCTTCTTATGCTCCCATACAAGGTCATAAAATGAGAGTTGGCTAGAATCCTCCTTCAGATGTATCTTACCATCAATAGCAGTGAGACGTAAACTGGCAAGTGCTCAGCTCACTGGTTCTTAGCATTGGCTAAATTTAAAACCCTTAAGAACTCTCCTGATCACCTTGATTTATGATAACTGATCATATCTACCTGCCTAGCAGTAGAATTGATTGCTTGACTATCTCCCTCTGGGCTTCACCTTTTACTGAACAACTTGTGCAGGACACCCTCACATGGAAGACTGAAGCCTGCAGTCTTTAAGCCCTGTTTATTACGTGAAGGACTAATTCCCTTAAAAATGGGCACAGTGGTCTATCATTTCATTCTGAAATGCATAAATCATGAGATGTAAGGCCATGAACAGTGTGTGCCCCTGGCGGCTGGGGGGGCATGGCTGCGATGGCGATGGTGGGAGCACAGTGGCAGAAGCCCAGTGGTAGTGAGCGGGGAGCCCCCACAGATGCTGCCGGCACTGTCAGCAGTGGGGGGTAGGGGGGTAGCGAGTGCTGAGCATGGGTCGGTGACCACCCACAGGCTGCTAGCGGTGGCCAGGCGTGATCATGGACCACCCAATGGGGGTGCACCATGTGCAGGGGGTGCACGTGCACCTGCATGCACCCTCTATGTGTCGCCCCTGTGTGAGGCTGAAGCTTCATCTTCTGAGACAGTCTATAAAGTTCTCAATGGACCCAAAGAAGACAAACTGTAGGAGCAAGCTAAAGGCATCCAGACAAGCAGCATTGAGGACTGGTGCAGAGAAGATGCACCAAGAAAAATCCCAACACTGACACCCATGTATCAAAGCTGATATCAACATCAAAGGTATCAAAGCCAGCATCATTATCTCCATTGCTGATTTCTAACACTGGAAAGCAGCACTTGAAGCAGAGAGGCGAAAACTTTAAGTAGAGCAAAATGTCCTCCAAGAAGGAAAGATAATGTTGAAGTTCTGGGTTTTGCATTGTGTCAGGGGTTGGGCAAAAGTCAAAGTCTGTGGTGTAAAGGACCCCTTCATTACTAACTTGGGTTTGGTGACATATCCTTTACAAGATATCCAGATGGCTTCCCATATATTTTGACATCCTGCCCTGACATGAAGTTACAGAGCCAAGTCAGAATCTGCACGCAGAACTGTTGCTGTTGAAGTGTATAGTTTAGATGATATCTAGTTAAATAATACTGATAGAGATGACATCTTAAAATTTCACAAAATTCTTATACAATACAGGAAATATTCCATTTCCTCAACATTTTTACATGTGGACAGGCCAAAGCAAGATGGACCTTGTGAAAGCAGTGCTGCTGAAGATTCTGAACTGTGGATGCTTTTCCTTAAGCAGGTGGGACTCACATTTAGTCTTCTCAGGGCTCAGCTAGTAACAATACTGGAAAATTGCCCACCAATACAGTCAGATATTATCTTTCCCTGTTCGGTATACTGAAATTACCCTTCATACTTACCCTCTGGTTAAAGAACTAACTCCCTCATGAGACTTCTACCACCTCTTGCTGAAAATTGCAGCCACCCTCCAAGCCTGTTATCAAGTGCTTGGTACTAGGGCTGTGCGAAATTTCACCTGGCATTTTATTTTGAAGCTGTTTCGATGCATTTTGACCTCGAAACAGCAAAACTGAAATGAAACAAAAGCCTTCAAAACAGCTTTGAAAGGAAACAAGAGAACTCAAAACATTTCAAAAGTTTTGAAACGTTTCAAGTTTCAAAGCCAGGCTTACTGGCTTCAGCACTGATCCCAGCTGGCAGCACCCACCTCCTGTCATCTGGCAGGCAGATCAAGAGCTCCTACGGGGGCTGTGCCAGAGTCCTCTCAGGGGTGCAGGCCCCTGATCTGCCTGCCAGATGCCAGACCAGTGCTGGGCACAGCCCACACCCAATTCCAGGAAGATTGGTGCTGCCACTGGCCCCAGGCAGCAGCACCCAGCTCCTGTCACCTGGCAGGCAGATCGGTGGAATGCACGGCCAGGAGGATTATGGCATTGCCCCCACAGCCCTCCTAGGGGTGCTGGTGGACCCCCGATTTGCCTGCCAGATAACAGGAGCCAGGTGCTGCTGCCTGGGGCCAGTGGCAGCCAGGTCTGTCCCTGGGGAGTGCGATTCAGGCACTCGCCCTGGGCCCCATGCTTTGGGAGGCTGCGTGGAGCCAGGCGGAGTGGCTGTGGATGACTCTGCATCACCACCGCCAATTTTGCGTCTGGCTGCTTGCTGCCCCCTCCCCCACCCCTGCCAGCAGTGGTGGTGGCTTCTTTGCATCCAGGGTGCGCAGGATTGGGGCAGGGGCAGGTCCCCACATGGACTGCTTTGCCCTGGGTCCCGCACCCTCAGCCAGGGTAGTGAGGGGCCAGATGCAAAGCTGGCAGTGGTGGTGGTGCAGCGTCACCATGGTCACTTTACCTGGCTCCACAGGGTCCCCCAAAGCATGGGGCCTGGGGCGTTGCCCCGATTCGCCCCTCCAGGGGTGGCCCTGGCTGCCGCTGGCCCCAGGCAGCAGCAGCCAGCTCCTGTCAGCTGACAGGCAGATTGGGGACCCGCCAGCACCCCCTGGAGGGCTACAGGGGCTGTGCCAGAGTCTTCCTGGTGGTGTGTGCCCCTGATCTGCCTGCTGAGTGACAGGAGGTGGGGACTGGCTCCGGGAAGATCAGTGCTGCCACTGGCCCCAGGCAGCAGTACCCGGTTTCTGTCATCTGGCAGGCAGATTGAGGGCCCGCACCTCTGGGAGGACTCCGGCACAGCTCCCGCAGCCCTCCTGGGGGTGCAGGTGAGCCCCCGATCTGCCTGCTAGATGAGAGGAGCAGGTGCTGCTGCTTGGGACTGGTGGCAGCACTGATCTTTCCAGTGCTGGTCCCAGGTGGCAGTACCTGGCTTCTGTCATCTGGCAGGTAGAATGGGGGCTTGCCTGCACCCCCGGGAGGACTCTGGGACAGCCCCCGCAGCCCTCCTGGGGTTGCGGGAAAGCCCCCAATCTGCCTGACTGCTGCATTTTATGTTTCCCCATAATAACCTATGGGCGAAACATCAAAACAGTGTTGAAACAGCAAAACAGTTTCGACGAAACGGAACCGTGCTTTTGAAATGAAACAAAACTCTAAACGAAACACTGTTGTGTGTTGAAACTTTGAAATGGAAGTCGAATCGGAATGGTGCTGTTTTGCACAGCCCTACTTGGTACTACATCTTACCATAAGGATGGTCTTTTTTTGGTGGCTATTACTTCAGGATAGAGAATCTTTGAGTTGCAAGCTTTCATAGCTGGATAAACCCAGAGTGGCAAGGTGGCATGGAGATTACATCCTAAATTCCTCTCCTGGTCTTAGATCTTAACCAGCCAAAAAAGACTCAATGGCAACTTGTCCTCTGTCCCACTTACCAGAGTTCTCAGCAACCCTCTGAATTAGAAAGGAGCTGAAGAAGGGTCAGATTTTATATAGGAGCATGCAAAGGTACAAGGGTGCATTCTTGGCCTTGTCGGATGCTGCTGATCAAATTAATTTTATACCAATCTGAAATTGCCTACCATGGTATCCATAGGGACATCAGCATCTTGAGGAACAACACTTTGGCAGGGTAGATAATCATTGTGTTCCTTAGTTGGTTTTCAGTCAGCATACCTACTTTAATCATGTTATGGCTGGGGGGGTTTGCATTCACTTAGAATATGATTAATAGTTTGTAAAGCTGCCATTATTTTGTTCAACCTCTAGCTGCTGCCAGTATCACCATACTGAAGCAGAGCCTGTGACTGGGAGCATCAGGAGCAGAATGCTTGGAAGTGTTCCTTCATTGCAGGTGCTCCTCTTTCAGGGCAGCAGACAAATGGCATGGCAGAAGTGATGTGCTGCAGAGTTACAGCTAACCATCGAGAGGCTTTAAGAACCCTTTACTTAAATGTAAGGAAGAATGAGAAAAAGAAGTGGTGTGGGGGAAGAACTTAGGGACCTTAATTGGAACCTGTTTCAGCAGAGCATTTATGCCTGTGCTTTCAACTTCAAACATGTGCCTACATCCATTTCAGTTTAGCAGATTACTTAAGCATGTACCTAAGGTCAAGCTTGTGAATAATCCTCTTGTCTCCAATCGTATTAATCACGTGCTCAAAATTAAGCATGTTTAAGTACTTTGCTGAACTTGAAACTGATTCGGACTCCAGGTATTTGGATACTATATAACCTTGTTTGTAATCTGCAAAATGTTAAGTAATGTAAGTTAAGGTTGAACAGTTTTTTCCTGGGAAACATTCTCCCAGGAGGAAGGATTACTAAAATATTTCTACCTCTAGCCTTGTATTCCTAGTCCTGTCATTAAGCATCTTGCACCATGTACTGTAACCTTTCTTG
>NW_017729033.1:98124406-98126852 GCF_001723915.1 Gavialis gangeticus | reverse complement strand
TTGCTGAAATTGAAACTGATTCGGACTCCAGGTATTTGGATACTATATAACCTTGTTTGTAATCTGCAAAATGTTAAGTAATGTAAGTTAAGGTTGAACAGTTTTTTCCTGGGAAACATTCTCCCAGGAGGAAGGATTACTAAAATATTTCTACCTCTAGCCTTGTATTCCTAGTCCTGTCATTAAGCATCTTGCACCATGTACTGTAACCTTTCTTGTATCATTTGCTGCAGAATATGTTATCTGTTCCAGATTTATTATTCAATACCAGCAGGAAAGGGGAACAGAGCACCACAGCAGACTTACATATGGGTTATGTCAGGTTACATCAGTTCTACCTTTTAGACTACAGTCTTGGGCAATAAGCATGATTTACCTATTTAGAAAGAATTTCATAAGTGGTACCTATTTTTTTTTATTCTCCATAAATTTGCAACACCTACATTTCCAGATAATTGTGCACCAAATCTTGCAGTCTTTTCCTAGATGAACTTCCACTGCCGTGAGGTGGATTCTGCCTATGTACATGCAACAGGAATTGACCCAACTGCTTTTCAAAAAATAATTTATCAGTGTTGAATGTTTTACAATGATACATCATGAGGTAAAATCCGGGCTGCTTGGATGTCAAAAGTAATTCCATTGACTTTAGTGTGCAAGTAGGCCTGCATGGATCTGAAGGTAAATCACTTGTTTTCAGAGTCAAAGATTTTGCCTCTGTTTCAGTAACAGACTTAAGTATGTGTATAATGTTAAGAATGCATTGGATTCAAAAGCTTGTCTAAGTCTATTACAACCATGCAGTTTGTCCAACAAAAGATACCACCTACAAAAATCCTTGCCTCTTACACACTGTTAGTTAAGCCAGTGGGGCTACTTACAAGCCCAAAGATATGCCTTTGCTTATTTATAACAAGATCAGGACTATAGGGCACATGTCTCATGTGCATCATCATTACTCATGTGAGTCATGTGAGTTGTGCAACTTGTGCTACTGAAACCGAGGGGACTACTTGTATCGATAAACACAGCTCACAAGATTAAAGGCTGCTGGAGTGGTACTGGGTGTATGTTGGTAAGGAATGCAGTTTGCAAACAGTAAATCTCCCTTGCAGTTTGGAGTGCTATCTGCACAAAACAATGTCATTTCCTCATTTTCGCTTCCTTTGTGTTTTTGGTGTTGAGATATTCTGATCTCAGTTGCCTGGGTGTAAATCTAGACTAACTGGACTGACTTGCCTTCTCTCCAGTGGAGTGAGTCCTGCATTGACACTGGTATCACAAAGAGCAAAACCTTGCCTTAACATTGGAATCTGTTTTTAAGAAGGGGAACTCCTGTTTTCTGCTTTTATGTTTCTAGTGACAAGCAGTTGTGGTTGGGTTGTGATAGGTGCACTCCAGAAGCTGGAGAGCAAATAGCTAGGCACATCAATACCTAAAATAAAGAGAGGGTGGGGAAGAGGAAGGAGTCCGCAATCCTACATTACAAGGGCTGGGGTGGAAGTGCTCAAGCAGATGGTGACTGCAAAGGAATATAAGTGAGTCCCTGGATGAGATTTTTTCCCAGCTGTATGCTTGCTCCTGTGCTAAAGCCTTAGCTGGGATGATGTAGCTGGGGCTGATCCTGCTTGGTTGTGCTAGATGACTGCCTGAGGTCATTTTCTAGGATGCCAGGGGAGTTTGGGAATCGGGGCTGGTTGTAGAGGTGGTATCTTTTATTAGACCAACTCGATTTTTGCAAAAAAAGGCGGCTTGGGAAAATGTTGCTCCCTCTGTGCTGACTCAGAGCCCAGGGAGGTGAGGCTTCCCAAGCCCTTGGTGTCAATACCTCGCCTTGAGTCAGAGGCCGTGGCCGCCGCCTCCCCTCCCCTGCGCGCCCGCCCCTCCCTCGGCAGCTCGCGCGGAGGAGAGGAGAGGCGAGGCGAGGCGCTGCCTTCCCGTGAGGTGGCAACGCGGCCCCTTGCAAGCGCCGCCCCCAGCCCGCCCCTCTTCAGCAAACAGCCGGCTGCATACACAGGGCAACATGACTGCCTGGGAAGAGGCGGCTCTGGCAGAGGAGCTACGCTGGCTCCAGGAGGATTATTAGCCCCGGATCAAGGGGGCGTGCGGGGAAGGTAGCCTCCAGAGGCGGCGGCGGAGGGGGGCAAGGAAGAGCCCCCCCCCCCATCCAAAACAGAAAGCGAGCGCTGAGCGCGCTGGAGGAGCTCGCAGAGCCGCAGTCCAGCCAGGTAGCCGATCCCCCTCCGTGCCCCTCTCCCTCCCTGCGGGCACCCGGCAGGTGACAGGGTGTCACAGGCGGGGGAGGGCAGCCAGCTGGGCCTTGCTGCTCCTGCTGGGTTCCTGACATGCTGGGGTGGGGTAGGGGGGACCTGCCAGGCGTCCCGCCCCCCTTGCTGGTTTGGGGAGGGGGAGCTGCATGACATGGGGCATCCTCCACTCCCCCAGG
>NW_017729033.1:98118579-98119406 GCF_001723915.1 Gavialis gangeticus | reverse complement strand
TCTGCTTTGGGTCCTGCAGGTAGATCCGGGGCTGGGGAAGCAAGGCAGCTTTGGCAGCTGATTGGGAAAGGAGGAGGGAGGAGGTGGGCAGCCCCTGTGTTGCTGCTCCAGCAGCAGCAGGAGAATCCGCAGAGGCTGTGCCAGAGTGGGGGGCTGTGCTGCTCCCCAGGATCTGGCGGTGGGGGGCTGCTGGGTGGCGTTGCCGAGAGGAGGCTGGCTGTGCTGGCAGCTTGCAGTCACAGCCTGCTTTGCAGTACTTCAGGGGAGTGCTTGGACGCTGGCAGGCAGCAGAGACAGCTTGCAAAAGTGGGGGAGCCCTGGCCCCTCCATTTAAACCCCTGGGTGCACACACTGCCTGGTGGCTTCCCTCTCCCTTGCTGCCCATCTGCAGCAGCTGGATGTGGGCAAGGGAGCGGTGGATGAGGACACATGTGGCCTTTGTGGATGGTGGTGGAGGAAAAGCAAGCCACCGGTGACACTCCTGTGAATGATTTATTTTGTGTTGAGAGCCCTTTCTGCCTTACGTGGGGCCTGGAGCTCTGCCTTGAACTAGTCAAACAGCTACAAGGCAAACCTGGAGTAGGCAGCACACCCTGAGAAATGCAGAGGGCAGGCTGCTTTTCCTTCTCTGGTCAAAACCTCCCATTCATGCCTGTGAATTTTTTTCCTGAATCACACCAGGGTGCGAGTGTAAGGAGAATTGGGACCTAAGTTTGTCATCTTTCACATGACCTTCTTGGAAGATGCCTTTAACTTGTGGGGATTGAAGGAAGAAATGATGAAACTGTGCACTTATATAAGCATCTGCAAAATGGGGGACTGAGTTG
>NW_017729033.1:98097219-98113579 GCF_001723915.1 Gavialis gangeticus | reverse complement strand
GATGTCTTGGGAGTAAAAATGAGTTGGATGTGGTTGTATTGAATGTGTTGTTTGTAGGGGGTTCAAGTTTGAGTTGTTAGCTGTTTGCTACCTGTTGTTCTTCTAAAACACATGATCTGCATTGAAGAGTACAAAAGACTGGGATGTTTCTTAGCATGGGAAGGGGTTGTGAAAATCTCACGTGTTCCTTTAGTATGTCCAGTTTTCATATTCTTAACTGATTGAGATGTTCTCCACATTCTGTGTTTCCTTGAAGGAAAGGAAAGTTGTTTAGAGTTGTTTCACTGAGTTTCTTTCCCATGGAGAGGGGAAGCTTCTGAGTGGTATCATAGCACAGTGTTTCCCAACCTTTTCCAGCCCAAGGCATGCTTACATTAATAAAAATGTTCTGCGGCACACCTGTTAAGGCATTCCCCATCCTCATACCTATTGTAGCTCATTGCCATGGCAAAATTTGGCGGCATACCTGTTCATTTTTGACGGTACACTAGTTGGGAAACACTGTCATAGCAGTCTCTCCCTTCAGCTTCAGTGAGAACCGCAGCTCGGGAAGTATGTATAGTACTGCTTATTTTCATGAATTTTTTTTTAATACTGTTTCACAGCTGAATGTGACTAGAAGGAAAACTTGAAAAAAATCTTTTTAGAATGGATTCAATGTGAGACTTTTTTTTCTAGTATATATTGCACTTGAAGTGTTTAAAACACTCGAGGCATAGGAGGGGAAAGACAAGGAAGGTTTACTAGTTACATCAAACAGTTTCACTTGCTCATACTTAAAAGGGGGAAATAGGAGCATGTTGCAAAAAACAGTGAAGGCATAAAAATGAAATATTAATGAGCTGGAAAGGCTTACATAGCAAACACATTGCACCTAATCATTCTGGAAGATTTTGTCCTTTCTGCAGCTCCTTATGGTATATTTTGCTCTCTCTGTAGCACACATGCAATTAAAATTAAAGAGCAACAGGATTTGTAACTATATATGTAAAAGTATACAGTGATGATAATAATAATAATAATACACAAGCATCTTTCTCATGATTGTTTGTGGTGGGAGTTGCTTTTACTTTTGTTTTTGAAGGCTGGTGTAGAATAGATTAGATACAACAAATGTCTGATGTCTTAGAAATCTCAGTGCCAAGGGCTCGAGTCAGTCCTAGGCTACACCAGAGCATGAACATAAGCCTCAGGTGACAGAAGCTTTCCCAAAGGGACTGTTATGACTCTGCAAACCTTGCTTTGATGTGGCTCTGTAGATGGCCAGCATCATTCACAAAATAGGTGCCAGTTTTCTAGGAAGAGGTGAAGTGAAACCATCCAGGGATGCATGTAGATGCACTAAGAGAGTGTCTCTACAATACAGCCTGTATGAGTAGGGTTCCTTAGGGATCCTCTGCTGCAAATGGGAGCTCCTTGTTTCAGTAGAATCCCTGGTGGTGAATGCCATCTGGGTACAACCACAGCTCTTAGGACATAGTAGTGGCAGTGGGCACTCCCTGCTCTGCAACAGCCAGTCAAGTCCAAGAGGCGTGAATCCAGTATTAGCAATGGGAAAGGGAGTGCACAAGTGTCTGTGTACTGGCTACATGCTTTTTTATGGTTGTTTAATAACAAATTGTTTGGCTGTGGCTTGTCAGGATCTTTCTGGTTTTTGTAGGAAGCAAATGATAAAAGCAGAAGTCTTATGATAACAGCTAGCCCATCTGGGGAAAGCTGGAGCATTTTATAAAACTTCTGTTTTTATAATTGTGGCCAAATCCTGCCTCCTGTGCAAGCCAGTGAGAATTTAAGAAATTTTCATTGGCTTTTGTGGAAGCACGGATAGTAGTAGTTCTCTCAGGGAGTGATTCCATTTACTTCAATGATAAATTTGCCAATTGGTTAAAAGGGTGGAGCCCTTGGGCATATCCTCATGAGCATGTAGTTCCCCTAGGGACAAATAATAGCAGCACATATTTGTGTTGCTGCTAGTTGTCCATGGGCATGCCCCTGCATACATGCTGTGACCCATGGCAAATTGCCCAGGGTGGAATAGGGGAGGTGGGGTCAACACTTGGGTTCGTCCCAGCAGCCTTACCTAGGGTGTTAGGAGCCTCCTGGGACAGCAGCTGTGGCGATCCGGGTGCAGTAGGGGCTCTGCACAGGTTGTATGTAAGGTACAGGTTGAAAGTGGGCTGGAAGAATAGGACAAAAGTCTATGCAGATCCATGCACCCCTTATAGGTAAGAGGAGAAGAAAGGTATAGTCTAGGTTGCAGTAAATGCTGAGGACAGGCAGCCTTTGTATTTGAGGTTGAAATCTTTCCCCTTCCTCTTGCTTAATGTAGTGAATAAAGATTTGTACTGTGGGTTATGTGTCTGTAAGTAATAATAGGGCAGTGCATGAGTGAGTTAGAAACCAAATGGTTCTCTCTCCTGACATACCTGAAATGATGTATGCTTGCAGTTGAGTACTTTTGTCCTTTGTACCTTACTGCAAGGGAACAGGAAATGGATCTTCAGAACCGAGAGTTCTGCTCTTAGCTTTGCCCCTGTTCTGCTGCTTGTGTTCAGACAAAAACTTTTCTGAAACTTAGTTTCTGAGGGCACATCTACACGTGCATTAATGCACTGTAGTTACTGTGCGTTATGTTTAGTCCTTTGTAATAACAGATAACAGATACTGCTAACGCAGTGCTCAGTAACCAGCAGTACTGCGCAGTAGCGCTGGCACATGCTTTTTTGTGACCATAATGTTCAGGAGACTAATTCTACTGCATATTAGCATGGTTTTTGCCTGCTGCACTAATGCACACTAGAATTAGTCTACTATGCATTTAGCATCTCTTGTAGATGCTCCCTGAGACTCTTAGTCTCTTAGACTTTCTGAGACTTGGACTGTTTTGTAAGTAGATCTGCAGTAAGTGTGTTGTCAGACTTAACAGGACTAGTAATATGTAAGTAACACATCTTTGTTTCTTCTGCTTTGATATGCTTCTCTTTTGGAATATAGGAGTTTGAATCTTCTAACTGTGCTCAAAGTTTTTTTTTTCTCGTGTTGTTCATATTCAAAGTTGTATATGTGTTGGAGATTCTGCGGGGCCCAGTCTATCAATTCTTATTCACTCCACATTTAAGGAAAATTCCTGCCAACTTCAGTGAGAGTTTTGCGGGAGTAAGGCCTTCATAACTTGACTTACTGTGAAAATATTGATTGTACTTGTGTTTGTTTGTTTGCTCTTGCAGATGCAAACAGAGGCCCCACTACAGCAATTGACTCCATCTGGGCAAATCCATATGCCTGTTTGTAGTCTTTTGAAGTGTCTGGGGCCTTGCTTGGAAGTAGCAGTCTGCCTGTGTGTCATCAGTTGCAGGGTCAGCATTGTATACAGTAACAGATGGATGTGGGTATTTTTGTGTTATAGATCTCAATAAATACATATTTTATCATGTAATGCAGATGAGGTGTAGGTGCCGAGTTGGTATAGAAATGTAAATCTTAGAAAGCATTTTTTTAAAATAGATTTATCTATGTAGTATTGAAAAATGTTTCAAAATACACATGCATGTGTTCACACATGGAGTCACATTTTCAGGGAATTTTCATTCTTCGATTGCCGACTGCGTACAGGAATAATGTTATGTAAAGAGTACAAAACTTTGACAAGCGTTACAGATTTTTTTATTAAAAATAATTTAAGTTTATTGTAGAAGGTTGCATAGGTGTACTGTACCATTCTTAAACTGATGTATTGGCACATTGCAGGTGCAAAAAAGAAACCTTGAATATATTTCTGGTTATAAATCAGTAAAAAGTGCACATTTTATATTTGGAAGAAATGCAACAAATAAAAATAATATAATTAGCAAGCTCTAAGGGCTGGATACTGAATCATATTTCCAGTCCTGCACTTAAGTGTTGCATTTACACTGGGAGTGAAACTGAAGTTGCAAAACTCTTATTGATTTCAGTGAGGCCAGGATTTTACCCTGTAAGAAGCTCTATTGAACTCTAGAGGTCAATCTTTCAGTCTAAAAGTAATCAGATGTATACATCTTTGCAAGCTTTTTATCCCACCATGTAACCTGTGACTTCACTAGATCTCTTTCTTTATTGGATTTATTTGGCAGCCTTCTATAATGGTAGGAAAATGTGCTTCATTGTTAACCTTGCCCTACTAAAATATGCTTTTTGTAGTCAAACTTTGTTACTGAGAGTAATGGCTTTGTGATATGGCATGTAAAATACAGCATTTATGAGCACTTAAAATAGTATGCATAGCGTAATTTGTACCTGTAGCATTTCATATATATTTCTGTGCTTCAGCAAGGAAATATCTGCATATTATCCATACAATTGAATAAATAATAGCATAGTTATTTTCTAGTTAAATTCATAGGCATTTTTTATTTATTGCTTTTTCTACTGCCTCTCACTGTGCTTCAGTCGGAATGTAGCACTTAGATAATACAAAATCACATACTCCATGACTGACAACTATGCTATGATTTCCCTATTGGACAGTAACAGAATACTTATGTTTCATACAGAAGACTATTGGCTTTATCAACACCACGACTGGCCCTAAATATAATAGTCATTTTGTAATAAAATCTGAGGATAGGGTATGAGAAGAGCTACAATGAGATAGGAAGAGAACACAATATATACGCAACAATCTTGTAATATTAAAAAGGAGAAATTGCAAAAATATCTACATTAAAATCTTTGTGCTGCATGCATTTTGTGTCTTTGCACAGATTATTCGATGGAGAAAAACTAAACAAACTATTGAAGCACAAGATCAGCTTCATAATGCACATACACGGTGCACTGTGATTACAATTGTGAATGCAATGGTGCTGAAAAATGTATCTTCAGAATTTTCTGTCAATATTTTTATGTATTTCTGCAATTTGATTCAGATACCAATAACCTCATAATATGGGCCCTTACGTCCAATTCTAAGATAAAGGTAGTTGAGGGGAATAAAAGACACTTTTCCATTATTTAAAAAAATACTGCTTAATTTTTTATAAAGCTCTGGCATCTCAATATCAGAAACTTGAGCTCTCGCAGGATGGTAGCTTTTGTGTGACAGGTGTGTTTTACAATGGGCTGTTGATAATTGGTTGTGATTAAATTGTAATGTTTTTAAATATATATATTTTGCATGTTTACTTTGGTTTGTAACTCTTAATACTGTCACCATTATGTTGGTTCAATGCATATTTGAGTAGTTTAAGAAAATTTAAATATTAGTGCTATATTTTTATACGAATTGTGAAGGTTGATTTGTCCTGGACATTCAGTTCATCATGTTCTCAGCTGGTGTAAATTGTTGCAAGTTCAGTGGAACTGTCAGATCATGCTAGCTATGAACTAGGTTAGTACAGTCAGATTCTGATTGTGTGTCTATTTTTTACCAAGTTTCTTATCACTGTAGTATTTTAGTATTATTCACAAAACCCCCACAAATCTATTTCTTTTTTCCAGCTGACAGGCAGCAGTGAGATTTAAATTATGTAATTTTTTTTCAAGTGCCTTTGGTTCACTCTCATGAACACCTTTACATGCATGGAATATAAATTTGTCCAGCTTGTCTAATATAAGATCTTTCAAAGATAATAATGTAAGAAAATACCATGATAACAAGCGTGATACAAATTTGTGCTGTCCTATGTAATATTTCAGCTGCAGCCTCTCTGACCTGGTCCTGGTTGCAGTGACAGCAGTAGCACAACCAACTTCTGTTGACTTAGTGGGTGTAAGCATTCTGATGAAGAGTTGTGCTTATCCGTTTCTAAGAACTCCAGCTTCAGTGTTTCATTCTCCTAGTCCCGTTCTGATGTGCCACATAAATACTTTTTCTCATTTTAAATAATTTTGAAATACTGTATGTTGATAAATTGTCTTACCATTTTAGATGGCATATCAGGGTACAAATTTGAATGCTTGCAACAGGTTTCCCATTCTACCTGCTGTGGTACAGTTTACAACCATATTTTAATCTAATGTAGAAACTGTGAGATGGTGATCCTGGACCTTGAACAAGTCATAAGGTTTGTCATTCTTTGTCTTGTTTTGTCATCTATAAAATGGGGACATCTGTGCTAATGATACCTTGTACCTGTGAGACTCTGCTAGTCACCAGTCCCCTATAAAAAAAAAAAATAAAAAAATCCTTTTTTAAATTAATCACAAAGCATTATACAGCCACCTGTTAAAGCTAGACCTACTATCACTCCCTTTGGCCATTATTAACAGGTTTCATTGTAGCGTTGTAACTATAAGAGAAGAAAAATCTTTTTTGAATAAATTATAGGTGAATTCTTGATGATGAACTGAGTAGGGTATGACATATATACAATGGAGCTAGTCAAACAAATAGTATGCCATTATTTCTATTAATCAGCACTATATGTATGTCCTTAGTCTGTCCCAGGATAATAATATTTATTGAGGCAATTTATGCCCAAATCACGTGGGGCAATTTGAAGGCTTTAGATAATATTTTAATGTAGATACTGGAGCTACACAAGCAATAGTTTGTTAGTATAATTTTAAGGTGTTCAAATATAACCCAGTTTACCCAGCATAAAGATGCTTCCAATAGTGTATCCAGGGTGTGTTAATGATGCTTCCTGATGGAAAATGGCCATAGAAAAGATGTAATAGCTTTGTCCCTTTTTCAACCAAACAAAGTGATCTGACAATCCTATGTTCATTCTCTGGATCCACATACTTCTCAAGATTTATTGTGCAGCAGATTCTGTCACAATTAGCGGGTTTAGAGAATGCTGGAAATACAAGGATGAGACCTGTAGATTCCCCGTGTGGACTTGCTGAACCCCATTTGTGCAGAAGCATGAAAGGGGAAGAGATGCATCGTAAGCATGCTTTCTCACTAGGTATATGGTATATTTGTTACTGTACCAAAAATAGCTGTATTTCAAAGGATCATGGAAATATTCATGTGTTTTGAGGAATTAAGCTACTTTTAGATTGCCAAAAAAGGGAGTTAATATTTTTAACTAACATTACAAAAGTCTAAATTATCTAAAAGGAAACCAGAATAAAATGATAATATGTGAAAGCATATTTATAAGTCTTCATGAAATACACTATTAAGAAAACTAATTAATTATTCTGCATACTTCTTTCTGTTAGGAGCTGTTGAACTGTTTAAGGAACAAGAGTCTCTATCAGTCTTGGGTACGATAACAATGTAAAGCGGTTGCATTTTCTATTATAAGTTGTCCTACTTAAATTTTAATTTGATGCCATGCGTTGTTTCAGTTGTCAGAAGACAGGGACAATTTTGTTTCCTTTGTAAATAACAAAGTTGGTTTTATTGTTTTAATCAGAGGGCCTGATTCGTCACTGCTCTGTATTGTACCTTATACTTGTGTAGAGTATACATAGGGGGCATAAGATGGAAGCATCCTCATTTGGTAGTGTAAAATCAGTCTTGCATTCACTCATTGTTGCCCAAAGTGCAAGACAATGCAGAAGGGTGAAGGTGAAAGTATGACAGAATCATAGAAAGTAAGGACTGGAAGGGACCTCAAAAGATCAAGTGTAGTTCCTTTCCCCCACCCCCAGCTCTGGGCAGGAATACTGCTGAGATCAAGTGATCCCAGCAAGGTGTCTGTCCAGTCTTCTCTTGAAGATTTCCAAGTTTGGGGACTGCACCACCTCCTTCAGAAGTCTATGCCAGTTTCTGGTCACCCTTACTTTAGAGAAGTTCTTTCTTGCATCCAACCCCGAAACCATCCTCTAACAGTTCATGACCATTGATCCTTGTTTTCCCTGGCGCACCCTAGTGAACAGTTTTTCTCCCAGCTCTCAATATTAATCCTTTTCATGAGATGAGCACCAAGCCCCTCCTCAGTCTTCTCTTCCCCAGGCTGAACAGTCCCAGGTTCCTTAGTCTTTCCTCATAGGTTAGGGACAGGAGTTACAAATAAACTGGTTTAAGTGAGCAGAAACTGGTTTAAACATTTAACAGAACAGAAGCTCAGAGCACATAAATCAGTTTTAAAATGGCTGAATCTGGTTTAAGAAAAACCTGGTAGAATGTAGTATCAGACTGAACTGATTTGGGTCAAACTGGTTTATGAAATTTCTGTCCTAGACCCCTTCCTGGTTTAAGTTAAATCAAAGTCTCCCAGCATGCTTTCCAGCCCTAGGCTGGGCTGTGCTTTGCTGTCTGCTTCAGAGAGCAGGACTGGTCCCACCCCTCTGCTCCCTAGCTGGAGTATAGTGAAGGCTGGCTGACAAAGTGGGAGTGGGGGCAAGCCTGGCTGGGGATGCAACCCAGTCTGAAGGGGAGGGACTGCCCCCCCCCCCCGGGCAAACCCCAGCTTGTGTCTGGGGCCAGGGAGGGGGGTTAAACACACTTTCCCCCACTCGAGCATACTGCTGGCTGCAACTGTAGACTACAAATCCCAGAGGCACTTGGAGGCAGGGAGAGGAAGTGATAAGCAACCCTGCAGAGTTGTGCTGCTGTAATTCTGGACTACAAACCCCAGAGACCTTGGGGGCAGCAGGAAGAGGAAGTGAACATACAGCCAGAGAGCTGTGTTCTAGTGTCTCCTGGCTTCCGGCCCGAGCTACTACAGGCGTGTGACTGCATTGCCTGAATCAAAGGTAAATGTTTGTTCACTACTGTTTCAATTTAATCTGTGCAGTTTAGTAACCTGCAAAGACTGAATTGATTCAGCCTCAGGCTTTTTGACTGTCTGTATTTAGCCATAAGGTTTGTCCTCCAGACCCTTAATGTTCTTGTGACCCTTGTCCAGGCCCTTTCAAGATTTTCCATCTTTTTTGAAGTGCAGCGCCCAGAATTGGACACAGTACTCCAGATGGGGTCTCACCAGCCCCTAGTAGAGATGAAGTATCACTTCCTTATCTCTAATTAAAGTCCCCTCCCTCCCGCCCCCAGCTCATCTGTAAATGCCCTCAGGTAACCATAAAAACAGGATCAAAGAGCCTGATATTCCAGGCTACCAAGTAACTAGCTGCTGGTCTGACTGAAACTTGTGGGAGGTGCAGGTATTGGGTGCCTCTGAAGATGAATTATAAGAGCTCTACCCCACACTGGTGAAAATTTTGCCTGTTTAAAGACTGTTAATGACGTGATAAATTCTGCACAAAATCCAGTTGAAGCAGGCTTAAAAAAAGGCAGGAATTATTTGAAGTTTTGCTTAGCTACTAAGTACTCAGAGAATGAAGATTGGAGTGTTGAAACAATATTACAGGTTTGGGGGAAGATTCACATTAAAAAAAAAAGAGAGGAAACAAAGGTGCAGGAAGGAAGGATATGAAAGGGAGGGGAAAGGGAGACAAAGAACAGGGAGTAACTAATTCATTATCTAAAACATGATGCCAGAGGGAACTTGTGTGTGTTACTCTTTACTTTAGTTGAACTTGGTAAGCACAGAATTAGCTGCTGTGACTGGGAAAAAAGTCGTAGTGGGTACAAGAAAAATGAGGTTACTTGGGCTCTGTCCATAGCATTCTGTCACTATGCATCCCTCCCACCAACTTGCATTTGCAAAAGGGGCAACTGGAGACTCCTTCAGTCCCATCCCTCATATCTCCTGTCCTGCAGCTTTTTACCTTTGTCAGTGAATTTACTCAGTATTATGGCGTGTAAGCTGAATCTTGAAATATAATAATGGGTGCAGCTTTATGCATTAAAAATAAATGCTGGTTGATTTGAGTTGTAAACCTGCCTGCTTGTCCCAAACAGCCCTGTAGCATAAAGTTTTCTTTGACTTTTATATTTGATAATATTTGCTAGGGTAATAACATACAAACTATTTCATTTCTAGGGGTTAGCAACTATGCTTTAGCTTGAAAACACTGTGGTCTTCAACAGTCAAAACTCCACACTTATGCCTTACGCCCTTATTACAGGATGAGGGATGTATGTGAGAGATGTGACTGAAGTCTCCAGTTGCTCCTTTTGCAAATGCAAGTTGTTGGAAGGGACATATAGTGACAAAATGGCCAGACTCATCAGTTGGATATTTTTATATGTGTACTATATAATGGCCTTTGGTAGAGTTTGAAAACAAACTGCAGGGTTTTCAGACAATGACTAGTCATAGAACTGAGGTCACTGAAGTAAAGGATATCTTTTAAAGAAGTAGACATTTACATTTTTCTTTTATTTTTAGCTATTTGGCAAACTGAAATACTGGCAGCATTGCCAAGCAGCTTCAAAATGATAGACTTTTAGGAACAGTAGAGAAAATTAAAGGGTTATTTTTATAGCACTTTGTCCAAGTATGTAACTTCTTAACCAGTAGCCTACTTCCTGAACAGAGAATAACTGCCAGTAGAGTAAGTTACACAGAGTAACTTCATGGCACATGGCTTAATTCTAAACAAAAGAGAAAAGAGCTCATTTCTTTTGACTGTTGAAGCGAAAGGAAATACTAAATGGTAATCCAAAAAAATCATAAACAGTGTTTAAGTTCACTTTTGACTGTGTAAAATTGTAAGGTAAGAATTTTTTAAAGGTGTTTTATCACAGTATGCCTTTACTTGTGTCCAGCAGTTGTGTTTTGACAATTCTCACATGTTAACCTTAGTTCATAGCTAGCAAAAACTGTTTTCTCACAAACAATTATATCCTCTTCTTGCATACTGTGAATAAAATTATGCTTTTCTTAAGTATAAATTGTAACATTTTTATTTCTAGTAAAGCATATTTTCTCAAAGAGGACAAAATGTATGTACGGTAAACTATTATGGAATTCTAGAAGACATAATGCTTCATGTTTTGATAGTGACTTCTTTGTTGATTAGCATTGGAAGCACTTGGGTACATAAAAATTACCTTCCTTAGGATGTTTAATGTAATTATTCCCTTTTGGAGTTCCGTTTACTTTCTGACCATTGTGTTTATTGCTATGTGCCTGGAAAATAAAATCACAAAGTCGTGACGCTGGAATTACCAAACTTGGTGTTATATGTTCTTTTGACCCAAGTAGACTTTCTCATTTGTGATTACTGAAATGAATGTATGTAAATATCCGCTGGCATATGTATACATATAATTGGATGTCTAGCTATCTAATTTGTTTACAAGGCCAAAGTTGAGATTCATGAGAATTTTTGTGGGTACATAATACTTACAGCTTACATTTTCTGTAGAATTAAATAGACCTGATGATAGAAATAATGAAGACAGAGGAAGGTAGATGGTTTTCCTGGTTTTGAACCCTCTGTGGTAGGGAAGGATAATGTTGGAGAAAGTGTGAGGATTTGGGGTTTTCATTACACTTCCTCTTTTTCTCATTTGAATTATGCAGTGATGCCACAATGTAGCCATTGTCTCCATCAGGGGCTGATTGTGAATCAACATGCTTTGATGCCAGTCTTTGAAAATTATCTGGGACAAAAGGATTGTTAAATGTGAAATGGAGAAAGCTATTCAGTACTCTCACAAAATATTCCCCTTCCCCCTTAGCTTGCAACCTAAGACGACTGATTGCATGTATAACACTGACTTCCAAAATGTGACTCGGAGAAACACTACAGGAATTATGTTGTAAGATGCTTACATAGTGTTGTAGCTTTACACAGCATTTTCTAAATATAGCCAAAGTCCCCATCATAAAGAGCCTATATAATTGTAATAAAACAAGTCAAGGCATGACATGGAAAAAGCTTAGAGAGCAAGGGGACTATTCATAAAGAATTATGAAGAACTGCTTTGAAAGGCTAACTTCTAAAACAAAGGTTTGAAAGGACAGACAAGAGCATAGATGAGGAAGCTGAATTAATATTTTACCGCAAATAAAGTCTCATATCCCAGTTTTAAGAGGAGAGTGTTCCTATCTATTTATTTTACATAAATATAAACAGTAAGCACACCAGATTTCTGTGGGGGTGAGGAAACTGGTGATTATTAATGGAGAAGTAAAATGATTTCCCTGTGAACATTATAGGGTCAGATCCTCAGTTGGGAAAGATTGTTGCAGTTCTACTTTCTTCAGCAGAGCTGAGGATCTGGCTTTTATCCTGGATTGGCACTTGTATTCAGAGTATGTGCTCATGCTGAGCAGTGATTGCTGATGACTAAGTGAATGAAAGAATAGAGCAGGCTGATAGTGTGGTACACTACTGGACTGCTGGTAGCAACAGAGAGCCTGGCAGATAGTTCTCCCCTGATATTGTTGCTGGCTTTCTATCCACTGAATCTGTATTTTGGTTCTGGGAACTTTAAATGAAACTTGGTAGCTTTTAATAAGGTGCATGTTGCTCAGAGGCTAAGTGGGACAGCAGTTGGGGGCAGTGGAGAAAGTCTTGGGCTGTGGCTCCAAGATTAATTTTTCCTTAAGGCTCATAATTACGGATGTCCTGCAAAGCACCAAATAAATGCACATGCACACTTCTTAACTCCTGTGATTTGTTTGGGAGGGGAACAGGTGGGGAAAGTGGTTGATAAGTGAGAAATGTAAGTATTATAAAAAACACAGGACTGGAAGCAGCCTTCTGGGCTAAAGTTCATTCCTATGCATTTGCAGGCAGTTGTTAACTGAAGAAATCTCCAGTTTGGACTCTCAGTAGCTGAAATGTTAAGAGCACCCTGTAAATGTACCAGAAGTAAAAGCAGGGAGGAGGATATCATATGTGAAGATCCTGAGAACTGGCAGGTTGATATCAGAAATGTCCAATAAGCAAACCCTTGTTGAGAGAGGTAATAATCTTTATTTAAGCTGTTAGGCCAAAACCTAAGCTGATGTAAAGTGTCAGCTATAGCACCTGCAGTTATGCCACTTTATACCAGCTATGTCTCTGACTCTGCTTTTGATTTTAATACTGAACTCAAGTTCTGCTGGAAAAAAATTGCTTCTGTAAAGAATTCAGTCCTCCTGTCTTTTCAAAAGGGGCTGAGGACAGCATGGTCTGGGAGCACATAATAAAATCATACCAGCAAAAGTAGGAAAGATGAAAGCTTACTTCTGTTTAATTAAGTGAGAGAGGGAAGGCAGAAATAAATGTCTTAATGACTGTCACCCATATGTCAAGAAGAAGGTATTAATCTAGTGCATTTTCTCATATGTATAAGTCCTCATGTCAAGAGCAGGCTGGAGAACCAGGTGTACGTGGTTGGAGGCAACTGAAGAAGTACCCAAGATGAGAATATTCAGTGCCCTGGCAGACTTAATTTGAGGAAGAAGGAAAAACCTTTCCAAGGACATGGCAAGCCATTTGTTCAGTGGAAAGAACTATCGTCAGTTATAGATTAGTGGTGAATGCAAAAAGAGGAAAGCGATGTAGAATAATTCTGTTGAAGCAGTTGTGTATACTGGTCTGTTACCCTGATAGCAGATGAGCAGAACATTAACTTGCTTGTGGGGGATGAGAAACTTGCAGGGAAGTTGAACAGTAACTTTCAGTACTTCAGTTCTGTTTTTGAGTTTTCAAACAAGTAATGTGTCTCAGCTATACCTGATAATGAGCTATAACATAGGCCAAGATACAGAATAGATCTTGAGGATGATGTTTGCATTAGAATGCAAAAAACAGCCCAAAACAAAGAAAAGGAAACAAAAAAACCCCAGTGTTTGGTATTATTACATAGAAAGTTTCCTCATATGGATCTTTATTCTCAACACAGGCTGGGCAGAATGCTGTACAGGTTGCTATTCAAAGATATGTTTATGCATAAAATGGGCTTGGTCCTAACTGGCAGGTGTGTAGAAGCACTTGCTGTGCTTTTGTATAAAAAATGCACCTGTATGTTGGAATGAAAATCTCAGCCAAGATAAACCACATTGCTGAGTAGAGCCAAATGATTATAGGGTGGAACATTCCCTTTAAACTGGAATTCTTGCATCTGCTGGTTTGTTCTGTCGTCATTGTGCTGTTGTATGTCAATTCTAATTATTTCTATTACATTGCAGCAGTATTACTGAATGTGTATGTGGAGGTTTTTTCTCTCTATCTCCTTTAAATTGCAGTTGTTTTAAGAAGGGGAGTTTGAGTTTAAAGGAGCATTTTGTTATCCTATATATGTGAAACTTATAAATGTTTAGAATTTTATTAGCAGGATTGAATCTACAGCAATGGTAGCAGTTATAGGAGTGGAGGGAAACCCATCTTTTTATTTATTCTTATTTCCCTGGGGTTAATTTTTGCATATCAAAAAAATCAAGCAGAATACTCTGCTTGGATATTTACTGGGTCATCAACCCATATACTACTATAAACAAAATATTATTTTCTTAATGGCTAGACCTTCAATTCTTACTCAAAGAGTACTGCTAGTGAAGTCTTCAACTGCAGGGTCATATGTTATTTTGTTTATTATGGTAAGGAAAAGGTCCCAATCTCTTTGATCCAAGTTATTTTATTTTTCTTTTTGCTGACTGTATTTCTTCTCTTTGTTGTTTTCTCTTTGTTGAGTAATTTTTTTTTTTTTTTTGTTCATGTAATTAGTGCCAGGTCAGTGTAGGGAAGCCTATGCAGAATAAGATGCAATGTTATTTCCTCCAGTCAATTAGGAAGCCAGTGGACTTCTGAGGTGCAAAAGTGTGATACATTCACACTGGTTTCTTTAACCATGGGGTGGGCCTGAATTCTGTTTTGTGAAGAGTTTTTGCTTAGCCTAATCCACTTGTGGCTAGGTCCTTGTTCAGTGAGGATAGGCTCAGCATGCTGGGTAGGGATAAAGGATGTGTTTTTCAACCTGATGCTCTTTATTTATGTAGGAATAAAGGTATGAATTTGGTGTGATCCCAGAACCACTCAGTACATTCTTTTGATTTGCCTAAATCCTTCAGGTTACAAAAGGAAAGAAAGCTCTGCAGTGTTTCCATGTGTTGAACACCTGTTAAAAAGAATGGGAATTATTTTCACACAAGCTTCAGAAAGAGGGTTGGTTTATATTTCCAACAGTCCAAAAGACTTCCAATAATTCCTTGCTTACCTTTTAGCAAACCCAGGCTCAAGCAGTTAGTGTGATTGCTGGGGAGAGGAAGGGATTCTTTTTCTTCAGAAGAGCCAACCAAAGCTTACAGTTCACAACAGCTTTAACATATATATGTACCTCATTCATCTAAATCACATTTTGTCAATGTCTTGAGTGTAATAAACAATATGTCATTAAACCAGTAATGACCTCTATGGGCTTTTCAGAAAATGCTATCATTACTGAAAAGCTGGGCTAATCTCTTACTAAATCCATAAGTAATTCAGGCCTTTACTGTGGTTTCAGCATTTTTCCCTAGAAAGCACAGCCTGGTAAAATGATAGAGATCAAGAGAAAAACCCATAGATACACACAGCCTTAGAATCAATCTATGATTTCAGTGCTTAGATGAATATTACATCTTGCTCTTAAATGCCATTTCTACAACTCCTGTTATTTTGTATTTTTGGGTGCTGCTGATTCACAAATTGAGCATAAAGTTTTTGTTACAAAATGGTCCTTAAATAAATCATTAAATACATTGATTCAGTCAGTACAGCATAGGTAAATAGATATCTGAGAGATTTTAAAATTATGTTGTTAAAGGAAGAAGGGGAAGATGCATATGTACTTGATATGTGTGTGCATATATGCAGTGTTCTGCTAATGGATGGAAGAAATGATGGAAAGTAAGCTGAGAAAATTTTACACGGGAAAACACTTCCAAGTACACACAATTTTAAAGCTGTTAAATTTCTGGCTTTGTAGACATACATTTTTGGTGTATTTGTAAGAAAAATTTGTAGTGAGACATCTATAGTGCTGTGTGGTATTTCCTGGCCAGGACAAAAATAATTTCCATTGCATCTTGAAACTGATAATATTTAACCTTACAAGGTGAAGGGTTGATGTTTTGGAATGAGAGCCAGGGTAATTTGGGCCAGCTTTCTAGCTAGTTCTTCCTATAATGTTTAGCTTTACTTTTTAAACAATTCTAATTGTCCCATTTCTGATCGTATCTGCTAAATGCTGCCAGTTCAACTGAATATCTGTGCCCAAATTTATTGTAATTTCCAGATGTACTCCCATGTGTTTGAGAATTGTCTTTGATCCTCTCAGACTCATTTTTGTTTATGACCCAAAGAACATTTCCAAACTCACGGTCCCAAAGGAGACAGGGGTGGGGGCTTGATTTTTTATTTTTTATTTATTTATTTTTTTTCTCAGAGTATGTGTTCAGCATTTCTGAAGATCCTGTTGCAGGTGTGAGTGTAAATATAGGTTGAAATGCATAGCTCTGTGAACTCAAGTTTGAAAATACTGGTCTGTCAATCTTGTTCTCCAAAGGACCCTGGATAAAGTTTTGGCTTCCTTGAAGTCAATGACAAACTCTTTGTATGTGCTGTTGTGGCGAGTTTGTAAAAAAAAAAAAAAAAAAAAAAA
>NW_017729033.1:98092119-98097134 GCF_001723915.1 Gavialis gangeticus | reverse complement strand
AAAAAAAAAAAAAAAAAAAATACTACAGTATAATCTAAATAGCAGTAATGATAGTCTATGGTAATGATATAATTGACAATGTTTGCTAAAACTATTATTTAGTTTTAAAACTTTATCAGCATTTATTAAAATGCTGTGTACTGCTTGTTTCTTTAGTCACATGTTTGCATGAGGTCTTGATTCTGAACCTACTGTTTTGTTCCCCAATTATTAAAGCAACACTTCTTTCTGTATTTCATCCCCAGCTTCCTCAGGGAATGAAAGTAATCTACTCTTGATTATACCAGTAGTCAGTTACTTCCTTTTCTCTGCAGGCTCAGTTCTCTTGGCTGGCAAATTTAGAAGAGCAGGAGGAAGGAGAATTGAGGACAGCTTTGCCATTGTCTGCCTGACTGCTTGGGCAGGTGGGAGAATAGTAGTTGTTCTCCCAGCCATAGTGTGAGAACTGCAATGTCTTGTGCTTTTTTTTATTTCCGTGCACAGTACAAGGACAGGTCATAGTCCTGCCCTTTGTCAGATTATTGTGTCAGCAACATTGTGGTTCATTATATCTGAGCACTTTTTTTAAAGAACATGCAGGTTCTTAAGCTTTCAGTTTCCTGATGACACAAAAAATGGTAGCATGAGGAACAGTAAGGACTAGTCAGTTCCACAGAGTGATCTTGACTGTGTAGTAAACTGGATTCAATGAACCAGGCATTTTGAAAAGTAGTGACTTGGATAATCACTAGAGATTGGGGTGGATAATCATTCCAACAATGAGCTATGTGTGCAGTGCAATGGCTAAGAGGCCAGATGTGATCTGCAGCTGTCTAGTGGGATATGCTGAGTAGAACTCGAGGTGTTGTTATTGAGGCTTCATTTTTGCCATTAGTGAGACTATTGCTAAAAATACAATGTCCTGTTCTGGTGTCCAGACCTTTGGGTAGGAAAAAAAAGGGTATAAATCTAAAAAGTTTCAGAAAAGAGATGTAGGAAAGATCCAAAGTCTGAGAAACCTGCCGTACAATGAAAAATTAAAGAAAATATATGTAGATTTAAAAAAACAAACAAACCAAATTTAAAATACCTAAATGTAGATGAAATGGAGAAAGCCCTTTAATATCAGGATCCAATGGATAGGAGCTGAACATAGAGAAATTTAAAGTAGAAAAAAGGTGTAAAACCTATTCAGGTTTAGGATGGATTCTCTATCACTTGAAGTGTTTATATCAAGATTGGATATTTGTCTGGGAGCTATGCCAGGACCAGTCTAAACCAGACCAGTGTGGGCTTAATATGGGAATCACTTGGCCAGGTTCTATGGCATGTGTTTTCAGATTAACATTCCTTCTGGTCTTAAGCTATGAATTACAGGGCTGATCTTATCATATTGCTTAATTTATCCTAAATTCTGTTAAAAA
Organism: Gavialis gangeticus; assembly: GCF_001723915.1. Taxonomy (NCBI): domain Eukaryota; kingdom Metazoa; phylum Chordata; order Crocodylia; family Gavialidae; genus Gavialis; species Gavialis gangeticus. The sequence continues at coordinate 98,095,731 of NW_017729033.1, read as the reverse complement.
TTGGGTGGACTTTTTTGCTTTGGGGGTTCTCTCTCTCTCTTTTTTTCTTTTGAGGAGAATCTTAAACAGCAATAAAATCCATTTATAAATATCTAACATTGTCTGTCCTGTCACACTTCCTTTTCTCTGATTAGGGATAACCAACCAAACAAACAATGAATATAACTGGCAAGCATGTGTCCTTTATCTGGACTGCTGCCTTTGAATGCTACAAAATAGCTGAGATATTGAAGGGACACTGTCAGAGTCATCAGTCATCATACTATTTTTGTTTTTTTCCCTTTTTTTCCCTTAAGAGCTAACTTCCTAACACTTTAAACATGGTTTTCTTCTAATGTACTTTTTCACTATTCATGCAACCCATTTCTTCTGTTTCTTCCAACTTGGAATCTGAAGATAAATGGTTCTATTTAAGCTGGCTTCCCTCTCTCCCCCCCGCTAGGACAAATGATCAGGGGCTAGGGGAATGAACAGGGGCTTCTCCCCCACACACACAGCTCCCGGTTTGATTCCCCAGCTCCTAATCATTCCCCCCAACCCCTGCAGGTTCTCCAGGGGCTGCCAGCTCAAGCTGCAACTCATCTGGCTGCTCCCTCGGTTGCCCCCTGCTGGGGTGAGGCAGGCGGTGCTGGCAGCACCAGGAGAAGCTGTAGGGGCTGGGGGGAATGACTGGAGGCTGGGGGAATGAACAGGGGCTTCCCCCCAGCCCCACTGCTTCTCCCAGGGCTGCCAGCAGTGCCTGCCTCACCATGGCAAGGGGGCAGCCAGGGGGAGCCGCAGCTTCTCCCAGGGTTGCCGGCTCAAGCCAGGGCACGTCTGGCTGCTTCCCCAGCTGCTCCTGCCGGCACTGCCTGCCTGTATAGTCTGGCTGAATAAGATTCAGTGCAGAATATCTTTGGATTCGGATTTGGCTGAATCAAATTGGGACAGTGATTCAAATCACTGTCCCTCCAAATCAGAAACCGAAGCTAATATTTTCTGCTTTGCACAGGCCTGCTAGCTAGTGTTTGGAACTTTGCTGGTTGTTTTCCTTTAGAAAGAGAATTTGATGATAAAGTTAAATATTTATTTGGTGTTGCTGTTAATTTACAAAGGATGTGCTTAAATTCTGTTTTGTTTAAAAAAAAAAAAATACAGTAGGAACAAACAGCAGAGAGGAGATGGAGACGGTCAGTCCTGTAGCCCTTGCATTTACCATCAGTCCCAGGGAAATCCTTCTGACTCGCAGGTTGAATTCTGCTTAGCCTTATGCCTTGGGTGGGACTTATTTTTATCTTCAGCTATTGCTACATCATAAGGAGCCATTCATTTATTCCTTCTTGTAGCTTGAATAAAAGGAGGTTAGTGTGCTTTTAATAAGATACATGATTGATTAGAGCAATTAATACATTACATCTTAACAATTCATTGGCTTCAGTTACCTATCAAATTTGGAATTTCCAATAATTGTTATGTATGGCTGGGATGACACTTTAAATAGATGAAATTTATTGGAGTATATTCCTGTATTACAGTTACCTCAGACTCCTACTATTGGTATACCTCAATAACAAATATGATTTCTGGAAAACAAAGATAGATTTGGCTCAGACTTCTATATGAAGTTCTAGAACTAGTTTTAACAGGGCTTTTGAGGTACCCATTGTGATGAGATATACCAGTAAAATAGTTTTGGTGGGATTTATAATTTGTGTGTGATATTGTGTTCGTTGTTTAAAAACAAACCACCCTGAAGGAAGCTCCAGATGTGACAGTCTTGTTAAAAGAACTTAATTGTTTCAAAAGCAAAGAGAATAAGGAGGTTAACCGAAACATGCCATGTCTTGGTTCGTGGTTAACTGAGACATGCCAGATGTTGTCCGTGACATTGCCATAATAGGGCATGTTAAGAAGATTGTCAAGGTGATGTGTTACACTGTACTAAGTTAATGAAGGACATATGGCATGTTTCTCAGTCAGCTGTGAACTTCTGGCTTTCATTGCGTTTTATACGGGCTTAATGCTTTTTTCATATAGGTTTTGTGTGAGTCTGTGATTTGATTTTATACCACAATATCATAAAGTACCATAGTAAGATATAATTATGTAAGATATAATTAAACTACTAAGCTATAGTTTAGGATGATGCATTATTTCCTTTTGGATTGAGGCCATTTCTTTCATGTGGTTTCCATGTCTGCTATTTCTTGCTCTTCAAAATATTAGTAAAAATCCACTTGAAATACATATCTAGTAACAGTGAAAAGCTCAAATTTTTTATGACTTTCAGGCTTAAAAAATACTTGGAGTCCCTCAAACTGCCTTAGTTAAAAGTGATGTTTTATACTAATCAAATGAAATGATGTAAGGGAAATTTTACAAGAATTAAACCAATGTTAATAGACACAGACTTGAAGTAGTCATACAGAAGTTAAATGCATTGTTCTATTGGGTGTATTGTACATATAATAAAGGTGTATATAAGGGCAATCCTAGGCATAGACTAAGAGGGGAACTGCCAGCATGATGAACTTTAGTGGAAATGTTGGTTGCTACCAAGGAGCTAATCCTAAACAACTCTGTGACTAGGGATGTTTCACTCTGAAGGTTTTCCTGCCTAAGGAGTTACCCTATTTCTGCTTCATCAGCTATAGCCAGTTCGTTTGGGAATTTCAGCTGAATTTCTACAATGGTTTACATTGGCTGCTGCAGTGCACTAGGGTTAGTGTTTAGCTATAGCAAAATATTTTGAGGGGTGTTTAGGAAATTGTAGAAAGGCAGACATACCTTTCTGGAATAGCACTAAAAGGTTATGAAAATTGGGTAGATATGTCTTCTACAAATGCAGAAAGAGCTAACTCCTTAACATATGCGTGCACACAATATACCTGATCGCTTTCCATTGACCCACAATCAATCTAAAATGCGTGGGAGGTTGTTCTCAGCAGTCCTCCTAGACTCTCTCCCTCCTTAAGCCCACCAGAGCCTGAGCCCAGACGTCTTTCAGAAGTATGTTAAGACCTTCCTATTTGGCCAGGCAGTTAGTAACCAAGGCTAAGCTAAGATATTTGGCTTTTTTTTTTTGGCTGGGGGGGTGGGGGGAGATGTCTCTTGTAAGTTTTGTTCTAATGTTTTATAACTTATTCTATTTCCTTATTGTAAGCTGCCCTGAGACTTTTTTTTGGGAAGGGCAGCATATCAGTTGTGTGTCCTTCCCTTTTCATTTCACAGCTGTAGCTATTTAGGATGAGCCTATACAGATAAAATTTCACTAAAAAGATATTGAATTTGAATTAAGTGGAATATTTCAAACAAGGGAAAACAATGAATAAATGAAGGGAGGAATGTATTTACTTCTGTCTTTGTATAACGCATCTAAAATATATATAGTTTCATAGTTGGTAGGGTCGGAAGGGACCTGAGCAGATTATCAAGTCCAACCCCCTGCCTTGGCAGGAAAGAGTACTGGGGTCAAATGATTCTGGCAAAGTGTTTATCTAGCCTCCTCTTAAAGACCCCCAGGGTAGGAACCAGAACCACTTCGCTTGGAAGTTGGTTCCAGATCCTAGCTGCCCTGACAGTGAAGTAGCGCCTCCTGATATCTAGTCTGAATCTACCCTCTGCCAGCTTGTG
>NW_017729033.1:98086221-98087119 GCF_001723915.1 Gavialis gangeticus | reverse complement strand
GAACCTGTCCACCACCACACTCTGGGTGTGACCTTCCGGCCAATTAGTGGCCCATATGACTGTGTAGGGGTCAATGCCACAGTCCCCTAGTTTTTTAATGAGAATGGGGTGAGACAGTTGCGAAGGCCTTCCTAAAGTCCAGGAAGACTATGTCCACCGCACTACCTGTGTCCGAGGATTTTGTGACTTGGTCATAGAAGGCCACCAGGTTGGTCTGACAGGACTTGCCTCTAATGAACCTGTCATGGGGTGGGGCCTATGGGCGGCCGTGATCCCGCTAGGCCCCCCTGCCATGCCAATTAGGAGATCCAGCACCCTCTAATTCTCGCCTGCCACGTCTTTGATCTTACTAGTTAATATGGGAGGCTGCCTAGGATCTCCTATGATCTCAGGGTGACTTGGTGCACCCCAGCCTTATGGGCTATGCGTGCCTCCTACCTCCCCTTTAGCACGCCCCAAGCCTCACAGCTATTCTGGACGTTCTTGTGTCTCCAACCTTATACTAGCCTCTTCTGGGCTTTACTCTTGCAGGCTGGCTCCCCTCGGGCCTATGCCACGCACTTCCCGCACTCTCACGCCCTTGGCTCTCTCGGAGCCTGCTTCTGCGCTCTTGCCCCTCATGGGGCCTGTCGCGTGCCAACAACCGCACCTGGGGCTCAGGTGGTGCGCAGCCGGGCCTGGCCCCTTGCCCCTTCTCGGGGTCTTTATGCCACGTGCTTCCCACGCTCTCGCGCCCTTGGCTTTCTCAGAGCCTGCTCCCGCGCCTCTCGCGCCCTTAGCTCTCTTCGTTGAGCCTACGCGCCAGCCCTGTCTCAGGCTTTTACCGGCATCGGGGCTCAGGTGGCACGCAGCCGTGCCTGGCCCCTGACCCTTCTCAGGGTCCTATGCCCTCACTGGG
>NW_017729033.1:98078335-98081221 GCF_001723915.1 Gavialis gangeticus | reverse complement strand
CCATACTACCACCGCCAGTAGCAGGCACCCTGGTGCCCTGCTACAGAACCCATGTTGGTTGCTCCTAAGCATAATCTCCCCTGCTGGCCCCTTGCTGACTTACGTATACTCTCACGTTTGGAATGTAAATAAGTTTTTTGTAATTCAGGACAGTTACGGTGTTTGTTTTTCCCCTTCAAAATGCAAGTGTATTCTTGAGTAAACATTTCATTTTTTTTTCTCCATCAAAAGGTACAAGTTCTTCACAGAGTATACCTTTACAGGTATACTCTGTAAAAATTTCTTTTCACCTGTTTGAATTTGTTGCTGTAGCTGTGATGCCAATAAAAAAAAGATGAGCTAAAACGTAAGAATGAGTATTTGCTGTAAGAATTTGTTAATGCTTTATTAAAACTAAATAGCATGCGCTTCTCAACTAATTTAAAATTCCTTCTTGTGTTTTTCAAGAAGCAATAACACTTAGCACTTCCATAATGTTTGACCTTTCTAGAAGCACTTTACAAATATTAATTAATTTTTTTAAGACTGGAAAAGAGTAAGGCTCTGAATATTGGTCAGAACACTGAGAACCACCAGGCTTAGTGGAGCAAAATGCATTAATCTAAACCTCATTATTTCCTGTTTAAAGAGCCATTGTCAAAGGTGATAGCCCTTAAAATTAGCCCTCTTTGACAGTTTTCCCCACTCTGTAATTCTTGCCTTGAGAATTCTACCTAATGTACTTTTTAAAAACTAGATCTCTTTTTTGCAATATGCAGTTTTATTTTTTGTTTTCTCCTGAAAGCTATACTATTATTTCAGCCTCTCCTGAAAGCTATACTTGCTACTTAAGATTCACACTTGTTTTAGCCAGCAAAATTGTTTTATTTCCTAGTGGTTCAATGTAGAGTTTCATAGTAAGTTTTAAATGCAAGCACACTACCTGTTACTACTGTTCATTTTAATTTTAAAAAAATTATAAGTGTTAATAATTGTTATATACTGCTTTTCACCTAAGGATCTAAGCAGGCGTACAAATTTGTCTTTTCCCTTTATTATTGATAAGGCTTAAATAAGTGACGTGGTTTGCCTAAGACCAAGCAGGCTGCAACAGATTCTCCATTACAAAGAAGGTAGGGAAATGTCCTTTTAAGAGGGACAGCAAGGATTAGGAAATCCCCACTCTTACAGGGATACAAAGGAGGGGCCCCAGAAACAGAGGATTGGAGCTCCTGCAGGAGAAGCAGGACGCAGGCACTGTAAGAAAGTTTTGGAATAGGATGGAGTGCAAAGAAATGGGACTAAAATGAAGCAGGCTGAAGGGAAGGCCAGGAATAGTAAAAGCTCTTTAGAAGGATCATAAAGGAGGTTAAGGACAGGCTGATGCTGAGAAGACTCCATTTGAGACTGAGTAGATATAGGGACTGGATCGAGTTCCCAGAGGACTCATAAATGTAAAGAACAGGATGTGGGAAGAGACAGGCAGGCTGTTAAGAAACCATAGGAAGCCACATGTCAAGGAACCCAGAAGAGGTTTGGTAGTAAGAAATGCTGCACCCCTGTGAGCAAGACTTCCTTTCTTCCAGTGATGCACTCACTGAAATAATGTTAAAGTCAGAGAACTGAGAGAGACTTGGCTTGTGTGGGGACCATAAAGATTTCAGTTCACCAAAAAAAAGGAACACTGGCGCACTGTCATATGGGCAAAATTAGGAAAGGCTTCTGGCAAATAGCTGTCTGTCTGAATAATTGGGCACATGGCTCCATAACCAGAGTGCAGAAATATCCAAGTACATGATAAAAGACGATGCCAGGGCTAAAAACATGCAGTATTTATCTGACAGGCTGAAATCAAGGACAAGGAAAAAAGGCATGCATGTTAAGAAACAAAGAGGGAACAGTGATAATCGGAAACAAAAATGGATCCATCTTTCTCTGTCTAAGAACTGTGTCCAGGTTAAGGCAGTAGATACGCTATGGCAGCAAGGACCAACCTTTTTGGCAGGTGTGCCACAAATTGGCCCCTGCCTGTTCCACGTGCCACTTTGATGCCCTTACCCTTCCCAGTCTGCTGCTCTGCTTTTTGCTTTGTGCACTATCAGTTTATGTGCTGCTTACACTGCCTTCAGTCTGCCATATCCCACAAACAGAGGCTGCCCATGCCATTTGTGGCATGTGCGCTGAAACTTGGCACTTTAGAGTTTTAGATTGAAAGTTACCTTGGTGTTACGGGTCTGGTTCTCTTATTGACTAACCAGACTTTCTTGTTAGATCAAAGACTTCAGATAGAGGACAAAGGAATTTTCCCAAGGTCAGATCCTTAACTCATAAAAATGAGTATAGCTTCATTCGCTATGCATTGATTTGTGCCAGCTGAGAAACTGGCACTCTGATAAAATTATCATTACCACCATTAAAGTCATTCCTATGTCAACTTAACCAAACACTTCTGTACATGTTCAGAAGATTTCATAGAATTCATAGACATTAGGGCTGGAAGGGACCTTGTGAGATCATCCGGTCCAGCCCCCTGCCCAAGAGGCAGGAAGTCAGTTGGGGTCAGAGAACCTCAGCAAGATAAGCATTGAAGCATTTCTTAAAGGTATCTAGAGTAGGTGCTTGCACCACTTCTGGGGGGAGTCTATCCCAGACTCTGGAGACTCGGACGGTAAAGAAGTTTTTCCTTATGTCCAGTCTAAAACAGTATCCCAACAGTTTGTTACTGTTAGACTTTGTATTAGCTTGGGGTGCCCTAGTGAACAGAAGTTCTCTCAGTTCCTGATGCACACCCCTGAACCAGTTCTGTCACTTCTGGTAATTTCCCTGCCCCTCTGACACATCTAATTCCTTGCTAATTGTAATATTTAACATGGTTTTGTTAATCACAGTCCTTACGCATGCCCTGGG
>NW_017729033.1:98070670-98073335 GCF_001723915.1 Gavialis gangeticus | reverse complement strand
ATCCCAACAGTTTGTTACTGTTAGACTTTGTATTAGCTTGGGGTGCCCTAGTGAACAGAAGTTCTCTCAGTTCCTGATGCACACCCCTGAACCAGTTCTGTCACTTCTGGTAATTTCCCTGCCCCTCTGACACATCTAATTCCTTGCTAATTGTAATATTTAACATGGTTTTGTTAATCACAGTCCTTACGCATGCCCTGGGTCTTGGGAAGGCCAGGGGCAGATCCAGGATTTCCCAAAGAATGGTACAGGAGTAGCAACCCACACTGCACCCCTAGCTCCTAGTCTCCTCCATTGATGCTGGCAGACAACCCTTGGGAGCCTCAGCAGCGGGGGGAGAAGAAGAGGAGGAGAGTGGGGTTGTCACTTCCTTTTAGAGATTAAAGAAGCTCTTGTGGTGTGGTCCAATTCCAAAGATACTGAACGCCCTCTGGATCCTTCCCTGGGGAAGCCAGTTAAACAATTTAAGTGCTCCATGCATTACTGCTTCCTAATGTTGTTTTCAGTCTCTGCTTTGGTGATTGCCAATTCCAAAGTCCTATTAGAAGCTAAAGAGTCTAAGGTAAGGTTGGAAAGGAAAGAAGACAGGAGGGAAAAAGAAAAAAAACAGATGCAGTCAGAAGAATAGAGGTCAATGGAAAAAAAACGTCAAACTAATTTTGGGTAAGCAGCTAGACTTTTTAGGCTTTATCTACAATAAATATCCAAACCTTCTAGAAATTACTTGTCAGACATATTTTTTGTTTCTTTTAGCTGGAGTTAAGTTTTATAGAACAATACCTACTGCAGTTTGAGGAATGGGAACTGAGATTTTTGAATAAAAAGAATTGCTTTGGCCTTTGTTTAAAAGTCAATTTCTTTGACCTTATAGAAGCAGAAACCTGATTAGCTGATGATAATGATAAATGAAGGTTTCCTGGGAAGCCAAATTGATTCAGTTGAAATGATAATTATTTTTTATTATCTTTGTTCCCTAAGAATAATTAGTCCCATGTATTATTCCTTCTCTTGTCTATCTTTTGCAGCACATCTTACTTATAATGCAGACTTTCATTGCATTTAGGCATTTTGCCAAGTAGGAGCATAGGGCTTGCCAGACTGGATCAGACTTGTGTTGTCTCTGATGTAGTATCCTGTCTGTGATAGTAACCAGCACCAAGTCATGTATATGCATGCTCCGGGAGGTGGGGGTGGGGCTCCAAGAGCCACTCTAATTAAAGCGCACAGAACATCATGTGTATCGGGCTCCCTGAGCTGAAAAATGGTGGAAGGGGTGTTTTAACTAAAGCTTGTTGAAAGAGCTGTAGTTAAAGTGCCCCTGCCACCACATTTCAGTGTGGGGACGCTGATGCACGTGATCCTGGAGTCTGCTGGAGCACGGTACTTACGATGCTCCAGCAGACTAGATTAATCAAGTCCACTCCAATGCATTGTAATTGCAATGTGTTGGAGTAGCCTTAATGTACGTGTATGGGCACTCCAAATGCTCCATAGAAAGGTGTACTCTAACCCTGCAGTGGAAGGATGTAAGATACCAGGCCTACCAATCTGAGTCTCAGTTCCATCCATCACATTTGGGGATGCATCATGAGGTTTCATATCCTTTCCAAATATTTTGTTAGTATTAACTACCTAACTGCATATTTTCTTATCCGTTTACATATCTAACTTCTTTCTGAATCTTGCTAAATTTGTGCCCTTAACAGTTGCGTGTGGGTCTGGATATCAGGAAGGCCGAGCCGCGTCCAGGATCTAAGGAAGCAGGAGCATTCTCACTTCACAGAGTTCTACACCACTTAGCAGGTCCTTATGTTCTGAAATGACAGAATAAGAGCCCCAAGTCAGAACATAAGAGAAAGTCCCATGGAGACTCTGTAGCAGGATTCCTAACATCTATGAATGCTATGGTCTATTAGTGCCGCTAAAAAAAAATATGAAAATAAACAGTACAATGTGCTCTATATTTCTTTTGTTTGTTTGTTTATAATCAGAAAGCATTTCTTCATATATTTTTCAATTTCTGTTTTATGCTCTATCTTCTATTGACAAGTGTCAGGAAAAGGAAGGAGCACCTTTTTGGAGGGGAAGGGGAAGGCTCAACCTGCACCTTTTTGGAGGGGAAGGGGAAAGCTCTTCCTTGGGACTTCCCCAAAAAATAGCCTTCTCCTTTTCCTAAGAGGACCCCTGTGTAGCCAATAGGGGTGTGAAAAGCAGACCCTATTCGATTTGGATTTGGCCAAATCGGGGACAGTGATTTGATTCAGCCGAATCTGAATCTCTAGCTTTGATGCTGATTCAGAGAATCAGCAATTCGGACACAGACACAGCTTTAAATGTTTTTTTTTTTTTTCTACATACCTTGAGGTACCAGGCGTGGCTTGTGATCCTGGGCGTATGGAGCATTCCACAGGAGTGCGGTGGGGGCCCTCCATGTGCTTGGTGGCAAACTTGGAAGTGAACTGGAAGTACTTCTGGTCCACTTCTGGGTCTGCTGTGGAGCATGCAGAGGGGTCCCTCGCATTCTCCCGACCTCAGCAATCAGCTGCAGCGGGTCCTCTGGTGCTCCCCCCCCCCCAGACCTAGAAGGCACCAGTTGTCATAGAATCATAGAATGACAGAATCATATAAGTAGGGTTGGAAGGGACCTTGTAGATCTTCAAGTCCG
>NW_017729033.1:98068229-98070659 GCF_001723915.1 Gavialis gangeticus | reverse complement strand
TGCCTCCATGCTCTCAAGAAGGGAGTTTCCCATCTTATAAGGGACCCCCCCCTGTGCTCCTCAGCGGGCCCCGAAGTGGACCAGAGGTGCTTCTGGTCCACTTACGGGCCTGCTGCAGACTCAGACATCCAGACTTGTAACAACACAACCTGGTGACAGTACTCACCCAGTACAATGAAACACTGTCATGAGGAAACAACCTGGGGGGAGGGAGGGGGTAGTCTCCAGGGTGGATAATATTCAATGTTTTTTTTTTTTAATAGAAATAATCAGATTTTTTTATTTAAATCAGACTTTTTTGATTTTGTTCTTTTTTTGTTAAAATGCTTTTAATTTAAGATACGTTAAAGCTCAAAGATATCATCATGGAATAGGGATTATAACTTCTAGTTGCATAATATTTGAGATGGTATATTCATGTAACCTTTTTAGAAAAGTTTTATAAATAAGTCACAACAGGCCATGGATTATATTAGGGGCTCAATCTTATGGGGTTCCCAGAGGCTCCTCTTTAGAGTAGTAAAGACTAAAGAAGACCACTCTACCCAATGGGATACAGTGTCAGTCTAGAAGATCCCATTAAGCACCTTTGTGATGCGTAGTTTCAGTTCTCAAACTATGGATATGTGTCTCTAGAGATAACATCCTTGTTGACAGCAGTATATGGAGATGAGTTATAACAGATCTGACTACCTACCCATTCACCCTATTGTGTCTCTCCAATATAGACTCTATAATATATAGAGCCAAGCCCTTACCCCTCTCTAAAAGTGCAAAGTTTCAATAAGTTGAATGAATAAGGGATATCAAACAAGAATCTACAAATGTCCTTCTTCTTTGTACCCAAATGCTTACAAAGAACAATTTTCCAACTGTTTAGTTTTTTCAACAATTTTTCCAACTATTTACGCAACGAACCTTGTCTGCTTATGTCTTCAGGCCAACACAGCTCCAACCAACACCCTTGAAACATGATTAAATTGAGGCTTCTTGACCAGTGATTTAAATCATGAATTAAATCTATTTGATTTAAATTGAATCCACCCTGGTGGTCTCCTTGCCTTATTGCCAGGCCCAGACTTCCATCGATCCCTGAGGTGAAAAGGGTATGTAGATATCCTTCACTGAGAATTATTTACAAGCTTTATTTACAGAAAAGCCTGTCCACACTGAAGCCCGCAAAATGCTTCCCACTGAAATTATAAACTAGAATGCAGCTCACCTAGCCTCCCTTGACACAACAATATACAGAATACCACTCCTAAGAAGTTTTGAGGATAATGAGGGTGAAGGAGATAAGGCAATAATTTAGAAAGTAGTTGATATTTTGGGGCATTTGTACACATGATGGTCATTTAATCCCCAAGGCTTTATTCTATGCCCTCTAAATTGAAATGGTGCGGCATAGAATAAAAACCTGAGGACTAAACCATTTTAATTTTTCCATCACATTACGGTGAGGGGTCCATCCTGTTTGTTTGATTTTGTTTTTCTTGTTGGAGCCAGGGCCTACCCATGGCCAGGGGGCTCCTGAGCTGCAGGGGACCCTGGTCCTTCCCTCAGTGGTGATGGTGCCCCCTGGGGTTGCCTGGGTGGGCTGCTAGCAGGCACCTGCTGAAAGCAGAAGTGGCAAGGGGCCTGATCCCTTTTTTCTGAGGAGCCTGCCTACCTCTCCCACAGCCTGGAGGGAGCTGACAGCTGTATCGCTGCAATTTGCAAAGTTGCAAACTAGACTATATCTGGGTGTAGTTTAGTTTAAAATGATGCAAAGTCATTTTAAATCCCAAAAGTCTTGCATGTGTATACTGTGACACCATTAAGCCACACAAGGTGACATTTTCATCGTGTGTGTGTGTGTTAATGGTGTTATGTGTACAAGCAGCCCTTGGTGTCTATAGGTAGATGAGACGTTTGCGTCCCAGAATGTAACAAATCTGTCTCCCATGCATGTAGGCATCGAGATGACCATTGTGTAGGTGTTTGGACTTGTGTGTTCTTACCTCAGCTACCATGCTCTGGCCTAACTGGCAGCCTAACAATTGAAGGGAAGCTGGGTGACAGTGATCATGAACTGATCACTTTCACCATCTGCCGTAAAGGTGGCAAGTCAGTCAGTTGTACAGAAGTCCTCGACTTCAAGAAAGCTGACTTTGACAAGCTAAGGAGGCTTGTCAGAGAGGCACTAAAAGGCCACAACCCGATGGAGAGGGGAGTTCAGGACGAGTGGTTGCTCCTCAAGGGAGCAATCCTGGATGCGCAAGCAAAGTCCATCCCATCTCGGAGTAAAGGCAGCAAAAGGGCACAGCAGCCCCCTTGGCTCTCCAGGGAACTAGTGGACCTCCTACACCTTAAAAGGAAGACCTATAAAGGATGGAGGACTGGAACCATCCCCAAGGAGGAATACTCTGCTTTAGCCCAGACTTTCAGAGA
>NW_017729033.1:98063021-98063229 GCF_001723915.1 Gavialis gangeticus | reverse complement strand
AAGGGCACAGCAGCCCCCTTGGCTCTCCAGGGAACTAGTGGACCTCCTACACCTTAAAAGGAAGACCTATAAAGGATGGAGGACTGGAACCATCCCCAAGGAGGAATACTCTGCTTTAGCCCAGACTTTCAGAGAGCAAATCAGGAAAGCCAAAGCTGCGACAGAACTACAGCTAGCTACAAATATCAAGGATAATAAAAAGTCCTTT
>NW_017729033.1:98062788-98063010 GCF_001723915.1 Gavialis gangeticus | reverse complement strand
AGTAAAGCGAGCAAAACACTGGCTTGCATCCATAGATGCGTCTCAGGCAAATCCTGGGACGCCATTCTCCCGCTGTACTTGGCCCTGGTGAGGCCGCAGCTGGAGTACTGCGTCCGGATTTGGGCTCCACAATTCAAAAAGGATGTGGAGAAGCTTGAGAGGGTGCAGAGGAGAGCCACGCGCATGATCAGAGGTCAGGAAAACAGACCTTATGGTGAGAGG
>NW_017729033.1:98044024-98057788 GCF_001723915.1 Gavialis gangeticus | reverse complement strand
ATTCAGTCTGGAAAAGCACAGGCTCAGGGGTGATCTGGTGGCCACCTGTAAGTTTATCAGGGGTGCTCATCAGGATCTGGGTGGAATGACTGTTCACCAGAGCCCCCCAAGGGATGACAAGATCGAACAGTCACAAACTCCACTGTGATCGATTCAGGCTGGGCATAAGAAAGAACTTCTTCACTGTTTGGGCCCCCAAGGTTTGGAACAGACTGCCACCTGAGGCGGTTCAAGCACCCACTTTAAACGCCTTCAAAACACATGCTTATCTTGCTGGGATCCTACGATCCCTGCTGACTTCCTGCCCCTGGGGCAGGGGGCTGGACTCTGATCCTCCGGGGTCCCTTCCAGCCCAAATGTCTATGAAATATATAGTGTTCAGTGATTAATGGATAAGCTTAATATGTAGATATTTCAGCTGAAATGAACCAGCATAAGGTTGACATTTAAATTGTTATGATTGGTTACCAGTTAGCACATTTTGTATGCCTGCGATGGGAGGACTTAAATACCTCATTTCAGGCGCTTTGTAGCTTAGCTTAGCTTGCCTGCAGGCCCAGAAAAACAATGTTGAATCAGTTTATAATAGGTGGTACATATTTGGGAAATTACCTTGACATTTTTGTGATATTTTGGGTTTTGTTAGCAGGGGGTAGATTCTAAACTACTCCTGCAGCTATGACATTCTTGAAGATGTGAGGTTCTTGCCATTAGTCCATAAAATGAGAGTTTCCTTTCAATTTCCTGGCTGGCTGGCTTTTTTTTTTTTTGAATGGCATTTTCATATGGCTCTGCAACTGTAAGCCATAGATCATCATTTCTTTCAAAAGAAGGCATGTATTTGTTTGCAGACAGTACTTGTTTAACTCTCAGAGTAATGGCCTGATCAATTGCCTTGGCAACATTTCACAGGTAGAGGTGAGTTGCTGGGCTTTTAAGCAAATAAGCAGCAGTGAATTTTGAAACAATTTTCCTGAACAGTTAGGCATTAGAAAGCTCTTCTATACGCTTCGACTTTTATACCATTATCCTGGCTTAGCCCCATTATTCAAAAAGAAATGCTTACTCTTCCAGTCGGGTATGATTGGAAACATCTCAGAAGGTAAAAGCAACCCAAAATCTGATCTTGGATTCACACTGATATCAATCTGTAGAAAATGGAATAATTCTAAATTTAGTGCCAAATAACCAATATCAGATACTGGCCAAAACCTTTTTTTTAATATACCAACAGCAGTTAAAAGCAGATTTTATATATATTCTGTGAATAAACTATGAAATTAAAGGAGAACATAATTTCACTATGTTAAGGTTAAATTTTAATATCTGTGCCAAGTAATCTATGATGAATTAATATAAAAATGGAAACCAAATCACTCTGTTCTCTCCGGTGGGCAGTAGATTACCATGAACACTTTACTGGAGCATGGTTCACTGCTTTTTTTTCAGACTCTTGGTGAGATTTTTATACTGGTATTGGAGATAATTGTTTACCCAAGCATCTTTTTATTTTAAATCATAGCATATCCTCTAGTAGGAAATGTCAGGGCATACTGGCTGCTGGAGGTCACACAGTTAAATGCTAGTGCTTGATTCTTAAGGGGTTGGATAACTTAATAACCAACAACAGTATTAAGAGTTATGCATGCTAAAATAGAGGTTATCATGCTTCACTGTGTAAACTGATTGCTGTAGAGACCTGCAGTGTTCCTTTTCCCTAGTCCAGCTTTGCACAAGAGCCTATGGCATTATAGGGAGGGAAAGTTTGCCTTTCATTTGGAGTATCGCTGCCAGGAGAAAGATATGGCAGGCTCTGATCTGAATTGGTATGACAAATTTTACAGTGCCCTGGCTGTACTTGATCAGATACTTGCTTCACAAAGGGTGTTGTGATGACCGAGTAATGTTGACAGAGCACCAAGTAAAAGGCTGAGTATTATATTCATCTCACTTTATTGCATAAAGGAGTTGGGAGGATCGGCAATCTGTTACGAGTGAGATTTATAGTTTGGAAGTGGATTAGGAACTCCTAATCTCAGTGTTAGTGGTGATGAGTGCCTAGATTGAGGGATATACTAGGCTTTTTGGAAAAGATGTACAAATGTCCAGCAGATGCTGTTAGAGAAGCTAATCACACCCTGAAAAAATTTAATGTGTTTGTTAACTTGTAAAAGAAAATGCACAAAGGAATTATGGAATAAACATTATATTTAAAAGGGAGATGCAATAAATCTCATTATCTATTAAAGTTTCTTGAATAAAATCAATAAAATGCCATTGGTTAATGGCATGAGAAAAGGGAGCTAATAGCAAAACTGAAGGCAATTGGCTGTAAAGGAAATGCATATGCTTTTTAGTCTTTGTTTGTTCAGGCCTGGCTGCGATTTTAAATATACTTTCCCTTGATCTGTACCTTTATGAAAGAAAATTGGAGGGAAGAAGCCAAATTTCCAAAGAGATTACAGCTTGCTGTTCAAACACTCTGATTCAGCTGCTAAGTATGTGCTGGATATATTCTACTGTGATAACCAGTCCGGGTGTGTGAAACATTTCAGTATAATTAGAATTTTAACATGAAGGGAGGAGCTGGTAACTTCAAACCTAACTACTTTCTAACCTCAGTTGTTTGTTTTCCTGGTCTGTTTTTCCTCTTGTTTTATGTGCTCACTTTTGTTCCACTATTTAGTAACTTGGAAAGAGGAGCACTGAGTGTGGCAAGCTAAATTCCAGTTTTATTGTACCTTCTCTGTGTAAAATGATGAGGTTTGAAAACCTGTGGTAGAAAAATGTATGCGCATGTTCACTCTCATGCCATTTAGAATTGAACTTTATCCCTCATTAGATCTTTAACTGGAAAGTCAGCACCTGCTTATTCTGAGATGTTTTAATGAGCACAAAACTGACTTCTCTGGGCAATTGCTTTGATTGGAATGGTGCATATATCTGATCCAGTGGTGCAATGGGGCTCTGGGCATCCATGCATTTCCTCATTCTCACTCATTGTCCCAATCAGCAGTTATTTGAAGAAGACCTATTTTATGCTTAGCATAAGATTTGTTGTACAAGGGTTTAGGTTAACAGATAAATGCAAAAATCCTGTCACGCATGCAGGGTTCTTTGCTTCTTTCTGTGACAAGTGGTGTGTTGTGTAAGAACTGTAAGTGTCTTCCTTTTTCCTGCCCCTTTTAATGTGTGTGTGGTTATATAGTTACAAAAAAGCTGTATTACACAGATGCCTCATGCCTATTAGCAGCAAGCCACCCCCCCTACTTTAAACCGCAGAGAAAAGAACAATCTCTTCATCTAATTGAATATCTAACTCCTTTTCATGCTGGAGGTTACTGTAATTCTCGTGTACTGAAATTGGTCTGGCAGTCTGTTATGGGAAACAGTGAATGACTTCCTATCTAGCTATGATTGATCTCTTGGAGAATGGGTAGTTTGTATGGTGTCATTGTCAAATGTCAGGAACAATGCACACAAATTAGGGTTTCTGCAGGGATTTTTACCTAAGTCTGTAAAATTGCAGGGACCTTTCAAATCTGCTTGTTTAGATTAGAGGCTTAAAATATTGAAGGAATGGTCAGATTTGACTGTGGTCACACAGTTTCAAGTCAGCCCTTTTAATAATATATCTCTCTGTATTCTGTACACTTTCTTATGATTTATGAACCTTGGATGCAAGTTTGGATAGTGTTCATGCTGAAATACTGGGGGGAAAAATGGAGTACGTGGATGTCTTTCTGGTCAGTTACTATCTATAGTAGCAGCTGAACTGAAATGGTGAATGGGAATTCTTTAAATGATTAAATAAGAAAAATCCATGTTTTTCTGTAGTATTTCATGATTTTAAAAAAATCACAATTTGAAAAGTTTTTCTGCACATTTACTAATGGATTTTTAGGAAGAGATAAAGGAATAAATATGTAGGGAAAATAGTAGAACTGATTTTACATAAAATGCACTTTAATGCATCCTGTATATCACTCAAAAATAGAGAATATGTTTTCCCCCAACATTATTTCATTAGAATTATAGTGGAATTATATGAAAACTATCCCCCTATTGATGATCTCAAACAAAACTGTTTAAATCTCTGAAGTACAGTTTGGTTTTCAGAATGGACAATAGACAATATGCAGGGAACTGTCTGTGCAGTAAATGGAATTAGACTATTGACTCTTGCAAACATACTCCCTAGAAGTTTTTTGGAATTAGTTTTTGGAGCAGATGTCAAATTGTTTTTCCTTTAAGCCTATTAATGAAGAGGGATGAGTTGGTGTCTCGACTGGGGATCTGGACAGAAGATCCGAAGCAATAGGGCAATGGTAATTAAGCATGTTGTGGTGACAGTTCACTCAATCAACAGTAGGCCAGCTGCCTGTAATACTGTTTCAGGCATCCCTGGGCAGCCATTTGGAGGTGATCCTGATTTTAAGTGAGTAGGGAAGTTGCCTTCCCAATCTCCTTCTCAGGAGCTAAAAATGTCACACATCTGATATGCTTGCGGGAGGGTGGGGGAGGCGAAGAGTTGAACAGTGGGGAGTATATCAGATATTGTAGATGTGCAGTGACAATGAGGAAGTCTGCCCAATACACGACCATCTGACATTTGATTTTGGTATGTAAGGATTCACCGATACGAAGGATGAATTTCCTAAGATAAAAATATAAGTAAACTGTGGTTAGCGATGCTTCAGGTAAGATTATTCATGATAAACTAGAAAGGTTACAGAAAAAGCATAGCAAAAGAGAAGCTTTGGTGGAGGCCTTATTTTTACAGTCGCTACTCGATAGAGTTTTAAAAGGAGTATTGCAACAGAAAGAATATGACATTCTTTTGTTTTAAAGCAGAATTGGCAACTATCCCTTTCTTTGGTCTGTTTACACGGAAAGCAGTGTTTGAAAGGAAGCCTTCCAGTTTTTTTACCAGGGAATTCCATTTCCTTGCATTTGGTAATTGTAATGTTTTGTAACTGAATGTCTTGGCAGGAGCAGCATTTTATTTTATTCACTGTTTAAAGATGATTTTATTGCTACTTTTCCTTTTGTGCTGTAACTGTGTAGTTGAGTACAATTGGCCCTATCATGTTTTGCTTCATTCTGGCACATCAGAGAGAGAATGATTTGTTTTTCTTACACTTTGGTTTATATTTTCTCATTAGTACAGGAGAGAGGTATTTTGTAATGCCAAAAATGCTTAACTGGCTTAATGTCTAGACCTGGTTGTAGAAAGGGGTGCATTAGTTCAGGGGCAGGCAATTATTTTGGGCAGAGGGCCGCTTACTGAGTTTTGGCAAGCCATTGAGGGCCGCATGACAGGCAGCCCAGGGCAGATGAATATTAATTTTCTAAATTTTTTAGGGGCCCCACAGGCCAGATAGAATGACCTGGCAGGCCACATCCAGCTCCCGGGCTGCATTTTGCCCCCTTACCCCCTGCATTAGTTGATACCTTTGCATGCTTTTGCTTTTAATTCGGCCAAGTAATCCTCAGAGGGATGGCTGTGTGTAAGAGGCTGTAAGAGGTAAAATTGCTGTATGGGGTTGTGGTGCAGAGCTGCTAAAGAACAATTGAACATACCTCCTAAATGGTTTCTTCTGCCATTGCCCCTTTTTTAATCATCTGATTTAAGGTCTGTAATAGAATTCTGATCCCTTCTCTGCACCCATTGGGGCTGTGCTGATTGCACTAAATTTATAGCTACATTGAATCTTAGGTGACACCAGTGGGGAGGGTAGTTTTAGAGAGATCAGATTGGTACTGGACTTTGAAATAAAACAATGCTGTCTTCAGAGCTAGCTTCCCTAGAAAGGGGGTATTTTTTTCCCCTTTACCCTAGGCATATATTTGGGCTGCCACTTTTTCTCTTTCCTGTGGATGATGGCCTTAAGATGCTTCATATTACTGACAGCTTCTCAAGTAGTACAGCTTGTCTAGTTTCCCTTATAAGAGAAAATTGCCAAATAGTGGATTTAGAGATGTACAGAACAAGTCAAGTACTACTTCTGATGTCATTAATGAAAGACTGCTGGGTATAGCAATTGGTTTGGGAGTCATGTGGCTGTGTGATGGCCACCATGTTGGCCTATACACAATGGATTGAACTGGGAACTTCGGAAGTAAAAGCTTGAGCTAAACAGCTAGAATGGTTTAGCTGAGAGACCCCTTACCCTCTCTGTGTATTGAGCTTGTGGGGTGGGGATATGTAACACTCTCACACATAATTGATGTTTGCTGCATAAATAACCTGCTTTCTTCAGGGCAAGAGAGATGTAGCAGTAGGATATAGCTTGGTTTTTGTGTCTGAGCTGCATTGAGGAAAAGCAGCAGGGCTCTGAATTAGTTCAGTGTAAGTGTCACCTAGAACTAATACCTTAGCTGAGCTCAGCTAGTTTGTCATCCTTCAGTGTGTATGTTGGTGTGAAATTAGTTGTTATAAGTTGTTCAGAAGAACAGATGGACTATAACTAAAAACTGTTACCAACATTATACAGTAGGATTTTCAAATATGCTTGGTGTTTACCTGAATCTGCTTCCATTAAAGCTGATAGACATTTTATCATTGATGTCAAAGGACACGAGTCAATTTTCAAAGATCTTGCTCATAATGTTTTATTACAGTTATTTAATGGTACATACTTTGTCATTGCAGGGAAGCTTAGAAGTCAGAAATCTAGTTGAATGCAGAAATGTATCCAGTCTTGACAGGATAATCTTAATGCTATCCAAAACACTATTTCAATTGCATGTGTTTTGAAATTGGAGAGGCTGGATAATCCTGGAAAGTCTTATCCACATGTTTAACTTTACACATGTAATTAGTTGCTGACTTGTGTGACTTGTTTGTTTGTCAAGTTAAGGATGTACACAAATGTTTCAGGATTGGGTTCTACAGTATCAAATGTTGGGTGGCCTAAATAGGTTGTAATGTGTTATAACCTTCTAAGAGTATAAAAGAGCTGAGGGGAGGGGCAGCTGTAGGAGAGTTTTCTCGTCTACAGGGAGAATGTGTAATCCAGAAACACAATTTGAAATGTTATATTTGGGGGGGTGGGGGCATGACTTTACAGAGGCTGTATGTCCTGTGGTTGAACTGATACCTTTTTTCAAAAAGTTTCCAAGCTAGTAACTCTTGAAAATGTTGAAAAAAATTACTTCTGTCTACACTCTCATTGTTACCCAGCCACATAGCTAAGTAAGGTGTGGTTTTGAGTAGTTAGTAGTGTTGTCTTTGCTCGACTATTTGTGTTTAATCTATTGTTTTAGTGCTTTGATGGATCAAGGCCAACATCCCCAGCCTCTGCCAACAAGAACTAAACGGTATACATTAGCATCTAATAGACTGTGTGGAAAAAGTAAAAAGCAGCGGGACTATTTAAATACTTAAAACATATCAGATTGGGGTCTTTCCTAGATATGCAAAACAGTCCCATAACTATTTTATTTCAGCAGTTTTCAAGTCTCTGAGTTTCATCCGGCACAGGACTAGGTTTCTGGCCCAAAAAGCCTTCAGTCTTATTTGAGACTTAGTATGCTTCCATTTTGCACATTAGGTAGGGGGAGATTTGCTGTTGTACGATTGCATGGTAATTCAGTTTAAGCATCAGCACATCATGATTCCTTTTTTATTATTTAACAAAATAATTGCTCAAAACTCTGACAAGAATCTTTACTAAAACCTGAAAGTATGTCATCTGTCAAACTTCTTGCCTGAGCAGTTTTTATAAGATATAGGTAATATTAAAAAAAAGCCACATGTAAATAATTTCATTATCATCTGATACCTGGTTCAGTGGTAATAACATATCTTTAGTGCACTGTATTTCAATTTTTGAACAGTGGGAAGAAGCTATCACACAGCACCAGAGTGGCCAGGCCAGCCTGACTGATAGGGTATGATAAAATGTAATAAGAAAATGTTTAGCAACTCATGCCAATTTGAAAATGGAATGACACCTGCTGATGAACCTATATCTCAAGTTCCATCAAACTATATTTAAGTAGGGAGCAGCACGTTCAGTTGACAAGTGTGTTGTGTCAAATTGGACACTCCTAAGAATAAAATACAAAATTATTAAATAGAGGCAGTTCCCATCATTGTGATATTTGAGCAGTATTTCTATTAAAGGCTTAAAAAGATATCCATAGATAAGGTGCTCCTTAGAATATCTAATGTGCTGTTTAATTATTAGGCTCAACAGGGTTTCAGGCCTTCTTTCCTTGCAGAATATTGAAGTCTGCAAATCTGAAACCATATTTGATTTGAACAGAGAGATGTAGCTTGCTTTCTGCATATCCTTTCAGAGGATTTGAAAATGTGAGCTGTGGCTCACAAAAGCTTATGCATCTCTCATTGACTTAGTCTATAGGGTGTAGTTATACCATGCCTTCTGCTTGATTTGAACTAGGGAAGTCATAAATCTTAAAGGAAAACAGTGAGCACTAGAGACTCTGGTTTGGTTCCCTGTTTCCCTGTACCTTGAACATATACACCAACATAGAATTTGCGTAAAAGTATTGAGAATATGGTAACATTTTTCACCTGTGGAAAAACCAGTGTTCAGGCATTATCATGCTTCTCTCCTGTAATATCTGTGAAGAGGAAAAACTCCATGGGGTCTGTAGTTCAGGAACAGGGCTTTGTCTTGCTGTCACCATTATGTAATTCATTAAAAACAAACGCACAAAAAAACCCCTTTCTTGTTCAGCCTATGCTCACCTTGTCTTCATTTAAAGATAAAGCTTGAATTGATTCACTCACTGTTTTGCATACCTAAAAAATCCTGCCCAGAAAGCCAAAGAAGCACTCACAAACGTACCTGACTTGAGCGTTCAGAAGTGGTTTAACAGCACTACAAAGATTTCTCCAACATGTGCCTTCCTACAGCACTTCCCCAAGGTTGTAGCCATGACAAAATTTAACATGATTTCATAAGGTGATACATGTAAGCTCTGTAGGGCAGAGGTGTACTGCTACCCAATGCATTCACAGGTAGTGGATAGTGGAATGACCTTCAGGGAAGGATAGTTGTGAAATAAACAGGGGTAACTCTGACAAATAAGTAGTCATGGACAAGCAGCGGCAGCACCACCAGGATGTGGTGAGGACAGCGGATGGTGATGGTTTTCCTCCTGAAAAGCCACATATATCATTTGATGGTGCTGTGACATGGTGAGTACAGGTTGCACTGTCTAGTCCTCAGCTATGGGTCTACAAGTCTTCAGTGGTGGGGCAAGCAGAAAAAGATGTTAGAATTTTAATGGCTGTGAAGGCAGATGAAGGTTGCAGTAGTTGTCTTGGTCTCCTGGCCATTGGATCAAGGTCCAGTTCTGTCGAGAGCTGTGTGGAAGCTGATGTGCAGCTGCTTTTGCCCAATAAAAGAAGTCACCTGCAGGCATCTTTCATGCCAGCACATTCCTCAGGTAATTTAGCAACCAGCTAAAGTCGACGGGAGCAGGATTGTGCGATCTGGAAGCTCCTAGTCATGAACTGGCATGAAGGTAGCAGTTATGTAGAAGGTCATCTAGCAGTTGGTTGAGACAAGTGTGATTTGGCAGCTGTAACTGTGATCGATAGTCCTTTTCAGGATCCTCTCTCTTCAGCCCTCATGGGAGAAGTCTTTGTAGTGCTGTTAAACCACTTCTGACCACATGGGGACGGGGCTAGAAAAGTTTCCCTAAACATAGGCTGTCTACTACAGTGTTCTGTATTTCTTCCTGACTGGATAACCATGGTGAGGGGGATCACCTTTACTGCGGTCGAGATCTCAATACTTTGAAACCTCATGACAACAATGGGAGATGGAAAAGAGGGAGCAGCAAAAACAGTGTGTTGTGGACCAAATAAAAAATCCAGGGTCACGCACCCCACACAAACACATGTCTGAGCCTCTGTAGAGTCTGTTGATTGGAGATAGGCCTCATCAACCATCTTTGGACACACAGATAAGACTATCATGGAAGACATTCATCCTTGATTGGGAGGTATTGCTGAAGAAGAAGAAATATATGCTACAGAACCCCAACTTCCAAGACCATGATCTCTCAAACTGAGACATTAAACTTAAATTATTTAGACCTGGCAATATATAACTTTGGAAAACTGTTTTTTGCTATACTTTGCTGTCCCATATGGAAAAAAAGGGCACCACATATACATGCATGGACTTATGATGATTCATCACTCCTGCTTCAGTAGCATCCGTGATCTCCCAGTCCCCCCCGTCTCCTCTGGCTGTTGCTTCTTGCCCTCACCCCAGGGGCCAGGGCAGTCTGTTGCAGTGTGGAGAGCTGGGATGAGTCCAGGCCATGTGGCAGGGAGTGTGTGTGTGTGGGGCAGCATTTGGGGAGTGCCCATGAAGGCAGGTGTTGTAGCTGGGGGGAAGGGGGTTTTTGCACCTGGCAAGGAATGGTAGGGGGGGCAGTGGAGAGGTGAGAGTGGTGGGGGGGAAGTTTGCGTGGCCCTGTGGCCTGCATAGCATGTGACCTTCAGGGGCTTAGAAGTTAAACAGCCCTGTATTAAAATAAGTCTCTAAATTGAATGACTAATAGACCTCTATCTTGGAAATATTTCCAAGACTGTTATTTAGGTCAATTTTTGTGTGATTCCTTAGAATGTCTTAAAAAATCTTTCGTGAGTTAGATAAGATTGTCAGAGGAGCATAAGCTTTTATAACCAACCACTTTAGCATCTGGTGAAATAAACTTGCTTATCAGAGCTTTTGCTTCTCTGACTTAGTTTTATAAGGTGAAACTCTACCTGCCTTCTGCCCACTTCAGACTAACATGACTAACTACCTTTTTCTGACAAAGACAAAATACTTGAGTGCTCCCCCTCCCCGAAAATTGTGATGGAAACAAATTTTGATGAAAATGATTCTTTTTCAGGGAGATTTTAAACTTGCATTGAAAACAATTATTCGCCCTAACTCTAAGAGAATTGCTTAAAGAACTTTTCTCTTTCTGTCTTTCTCAGTCTGTCTCTATCTTTCTTGTCAGAATTTTCAGTGGAAAGCTGACAGTTTCCACATACCATATGCTCTTAATATGTAAACCTTGTGACTGGATAAAGGATGTGCGCTTACCCTAACTGAATGTAAACAGTTCACAATAGTGCAAGCTGTTTCTGTAGCTAAGGTTTTGCACCTCATTAAAGTTCTTTACCTTGTTTTTCTTGAGTGTGTTGTGCTTCCGATAGCAGGCTTGACATTGACAGGATTAGTCAGTTGGTTCAAGGTTGCTCTACAAGCTTTGGCTGGGCTTGCTCCTACTCAGCTTCACCAATTGTGCATTTAAGGGGTGAGAATAGGGTCAGGAGTTTGTGTGTTTAAGTGGTTTAGCTGGTACTGAGGTAATTGATGTTTGTTACAGTGTAAGCAGTAAGCACCATTTTACTCAGTTAAGTGAATTATGCACTTATTTGAGACACTACTGAAGTGCACTATACATATAAATACACTCCATAAAATTGAAGTGCACTGTACACATGACCAAACCAGATAAAACACCCCTGACTTTCAGTTTTCCCTTCTTCCCTTTCATCAGAAACCCATTTCCAAAAAGTTTCAGTGGAAGTGTTTTGACTAACCATATACAATTCATTGTTTGGTTAATTATTTCTGAATCAGTTGGCCCACATAAAGTTCACTGGCGCAAATTATTACAGATCAGGTATGTCTACACAAGATGCTTTATAGCTGATTAATTAGCTCCACAGTAAAGTGTCACCATTTACACGGGTGGCACTATTAGGCTGCAGTAAACTAATTAATTCTGCTGTAGGATAGTACTGCCCAACACAAGTAGTATCCTACCTCTGTAGGCTGGAGGAGTAATTCTGTGTGGTGAAGCACATGTGTAGATGGTAACGGCTACCCCAGCACTAGAGCACCCTCGTGCCCCTGCCAGCTCCTTTGGAGCATGTTGAACTGGGTCAGAACAGTCCTGAGCTGGCAGGCTGACCTCTGCGGACTTCTCCCAGCTGGGGCTACTGTGTCAGCTCAACATGCTGCGGTCCTGGGTGCATGTATAAACTGCTGGAGTTCATTACATCACATTAATAGCACATGTAGATGTGGCCATTGTGTACAATTTTATGAACACAAAACAAAGGGTGGCTAATAGTAGATGATCCTGACTTACTCATGAGCAAACTGATGCTGTATATGTAACACCCCAGTGTAAGATATACCTGTGTCATCCTCTCTACATGGTAAAGAAGCATGCTTGTTCAAAAAAGCATTGAAAACATTAATTAGAAATTCTTTTTTGCAAAATTATGCATTGGAAATGTATGCCCATAGGAGCAGGAACATTTTACTCTTTTTTTTTTTTTTTTTCTTTCTGAAGAAACCATGAAATCAAAAGTAATGTACTGGGAGGATGGATTAAAAGAATGGTTTCCTTCATTTTTCCTCATGCATGGCAAGTTCTGAAATGCCAAGATGTTTATTCCATTGAGCCCTTTTTATTATTCCATCCCACAACGTATACTGGAGTTTTAGGGTCTTAAAATTGATGTTACTTCTAATAATTAATTACTAGAAATGTTAAATATGTGCATGTGGAATACGCTGCAAAAACAGCTGTGAACTGAAGGTATCAGAACATTATTGGAAGTCATTAAATGATAGCATTCATTTACTTGGGCATAGGCACACAACACTTAAAACAGTTTAAATATGGTGGAAACCTGAAGCGGGTAGAACTGAAATCTTTTAATCTTAATTGTTCAAAAGTGTACCTGGAAAATGAAGTACTGTTTTGCACTAGTTCAGTGTTGTGTGAATACCAAGTGTTGTGAAACAGGTCTGATGTGTTCTCTGGTCCTGCCACACTGCAGTGTTCCTAACCCCACTGTGCTGCGCTGGTCACTCTGCTGTGTGGCTAGAGCTTCTTTCATATGACAAAAACCGTGTCTGTATCTTTATTTATGTGTGCTTCATGGCCAGAACTGTACTGGCCTCACAACCCCATTCTGTTGGTACTCCCTTGTCCTGCTTGTTAAAAAGATAGCTTTTACTGAACAACCAGATGTGCCCTCACTCCCTACTTGATTACAGCCCATCTTCATGCCACCCAGGCCCTGGAAACTAAAGCACTCTTCCTCCCCTCATTCCTGTAAGTCAGGCAAGCACACTGCAGGCTTTGATTATTCACTTTGATTTATTGCGTTCGTAATAGGACCTGCCTCCAAAGTTGGCTGTGATGCCCCCTAATGGCTACACTAATTCCATGCCACGTTATGGCTTCCCACTGTATGACTCTCCTTGCCTGTTGTACCTTGCTGGAAATAAATATAAGTTTGGGAGACTGGCTTTAGAATACCACAGTGAGCCTTGAGGTTTTTCCCTTTGCCCAGTTCATCATTGAGTAGCTGGTTTGGACTGGTTCTTTAGGTCTGTTCCTGAGCAGGGCTCTCCCTGTAGTCCCACTTACTAGTCCTCCCAACCCCTTCCATCTTGGAGCCTGCAGTCTCCATCCCTGACTAATCCCTCAGCTGTCTTGGGTTCGGGACTGTGGCTTTGACAAGATGCCCAGCCAGGGTGGGGGGGGAGCGTGTTACTGGGGGAGGTGGGAGAGGGGTATGGGATGTGGGTGCAGCAGTGCTTGGAGTGGGGCTCTGCTGCCACGCTGGCTGGCAAGTGGCAATAGAGCAGAGCCCCCGCTCCCAGCACTGATGCAGGCATGGCAGCGCTGGGAGCGGGGGCTATGGCCTGCCGCCACATGGAGCAAGCTGTGCCTCCTTCACTCCTCCCCCCC
>NW_017729033.1:98043473-98043843 GCF_001723915.1 Gavialis gangeticus | reverse complement strand
CCCCCCCCGCCCCCCCCCCCCAAAAAAACAAAGCCCCACACTCATTGGCTGTGGTAGCAGTGATAGGGGGGCCTCTGAGGGCTCACGGCAGAGTCCCACCACACAGCGTGGTGCACGAAGAGGGCAGTGGGATTCGCCCGCCCTGCTTCGCACCCACGCAGCAGCTGCCCCATGGTGTGGGTGCAGCACTGCTTGATGGCACTGTGCACTGTCTGGGAGCTGGGGCGGCACCACCTGTCAGCCAGAGCCCGGCACCGCTCAGCCCCAGTGGCCCCAGCTCCCAGGCAGGGTGCAGTGTCCTGCTGAGCTGCGCTGCACTCGCGCAATGCGACAGTTGCCGAATGGGTGCCAGTGGGGGGGGGGGGGGGGA
>NW_017729033.1:98041139-98043222 GCF_001723915.1 Gavialis gangeticus | reverse complement strand
TCCCCACTGCCCTGTGCTGCATGGGGGGGCTCTGCCATGCGCACCCAAAGGCCCCAGTTGCTGCTGCTGTGGGTGCGGCGTTTTTTGTTTGGAAGGGTTTTTTTAGTGCCAGGACTAGGCTAGGGCCAGGCTGGGGATGAGGCTGGGCAGGGCAGCTATTGGGGCTTCTGCTGTGGCTCCCCCTGCCAAAAAGAGGCAGGAACAGACAGAGGAACCACGGGAGAACCTGGAGCCACCGGGCTGTGCTTACCTTTCCGACGGCCAGTTCGAATCACTGAATCTCTTCGAATCAGCACTGAATCTTTTGAAGCCGATTCAGCTGAATCAATTCAGGACAGCGATCTGAATCTCTGGATTGAATCACTGTCCTCCGAATTGGCTGAATCAGAATTGAATACTTCCCTATTCACAGAGGCCTAACATACATGAAACTTCTCTCAGTCCTTGTATTCATCTTATTGTGTGCTCACTTTCTAGTGCAGTAGTTCTCAACTGGGGTGCCATGGCATGCCAAAGTTAGGCATGTGGACTGGGGTGTGCCAGTGCTCCATCTGTGACTTAAACTCAGAGGTTCCTGGCTAAAGTCTTATTCACACACAACACTGAGGGTCTTGCCCCTCTGCTAAGGCTGAGATCAATCACCATGTTTGGGGCAGGAAGGAATTTTCTCCACCCCCCCATGGTCAGATTGTACAGAATCTGAGGGGTTTTTTGCCTTTCTCTGGTCCTCTTCCTTATACCCTATATTTTAACAATCTTTGCAGCAGCAGGACATTGGCCACCCTTGTTCTCCTGCCTTACCTGTGACAGGTTAGGGTGTTAGGCCTTGTGGTTGTGTTTGGGTTGAGTGTGTAGTTTTACTAATAGCTTAGATCAGTGGTTGTCAATCTTTTTTATTTGCGAACCTCTAAAAATTGTGAATGGAGGTGCAGACCCTTTGGAAATTTCAGATGGAGGTGCAGACCACTTTGAATTGTAAGTGGGTATTCACATACTTTTGATTGACTGTAACCATCTTTTGCAGACCCCTTAGATATAGTCTGTGTACACCCAGGGATCTGCAGGCGACAGGCTGAAAACCTCTGGTTTGGGTAATGGATGTGTATAGGGTGATTCGCATAGGGGAATCCTGCATTTTGTGGGAGGTTGGTTTGGATGACATCTGAAGGTCCCTTCCTACTTTTCTGTAATTCTGTGAGACCCCATGATGCAGCCACCACTTCCATGGTGGCAACAGTCAGATAAAGCTGCCCTGTGTGCCGGCTGTGTCATGTGTACTCTTTCTGCATTAATTCACTGATAACCCTAAATCAGGCAGGCAGCTGGCTTATCCTGCAGCCCTTCTTGGTCCAGCCCCCTTCCTTCCCACCTCTCCTGCCCCACACTCCTCCTGAAAATAGAGGCATGTGGGACAGTTCCATCTGTCCTGTGCACTTGTGCTTCTGGGTGATGTTGTGCAAGGTCAGACTGGCAGTGTGAGCTGGCTCTCCTGCCTGCTTTAGGGTTAGCAGAAAGCTTTCATATCTGCTACAATCCTTCCTGGGCTGCCTGTGTAGCAAGTGTGTGAGGCATTTACCTGGCAGCAGGAGAACCTGGTTGAGAACCACCAAGGTAAGTTCTCTGAGGGGTAATGCCACATTCAGACAAGTCATGGAGGGGTGCCCTGATTCTGAAAATGTTGAGAGAGGTTGCTTTTATCTAAGTGAATGTTATCAGCAACATAGCTGCTTTTTTCAGGGAGCTTTGCTTTTCTGGGAAAGTGAAGTATGCCATGGAAGCCCTTTAGACTCCTGCCTTGTCTCGTGTATTTAAGTGAGATGACAGCTGTACTCATGCAGAACCTTGTTTAGGCCTCTGTGGTAAGCAGTGCAGGATCAGGACCCTAAATAACAGTTGCTAGCTTTGGATTGTGATTGTTTTATGTCTGTGTAAGGAATCAGCACACTTATGGCTCTTGCCCTTCCTGCTGAGGTGGCTTTTCAAATCACATTCATAAGCATATGTATCCAATGTCAGGACTAGGGAAATAGCCAAAGAACCAATGTATTGTTTGTTTTTTTTATGGTGTCCCCCCCCCCCCCCC
>NW_017729033.1:98034211-98040927 GCF_001723915.1 Gavialis gangeticus | reverse complement strand
CCCCCCCCCCCCCCAAGTTCTTTACATACAGGGACCTATTTCTGGGTCATTTTCCTCATGTTCATTTTACTTTAAACTCTTCCTATGTCTGCTGAATTAAATTGCCATTTCTCCAAATGCTTTGTCTTGGTTTCTTTTCTCTTGAAGATGAGGTTGCATGACAACTGAATATTGCAACGTGACCTTCTAGCATTCCTTGATGTTGATCCAAATCAAGCCTAAAGACTTATTTTAAATAATGATATAGATTTGCACATATGCAAAGGTAAATCCCTTGTGATAAAATACTGCAAAATCACTAAAAAATGTACTACAGATGTGTACCTTTGCAGCATTATATATTGACAATGAAGTAAGAGAATTCTAGGTAATGTGGTTATGTACAAGAGGGACACTAACAAATACATTGTTAAAAAGTCCTTCCCTGAAGAGCTCAGCCTGAGTAAAATATTTTCAGCTCACTGGCCTGTGTCTTCAAACCCATTTTTTTACAGGATTTTTTTTCTTCCTCAAGGAGCATCAGCATCAAAGAGTGACAGTTTTTTTGGTATGATACATCGGGATGTGGGGGTTGATCAAGTGTAGCTGACTATACAAATTTGATCTCCAGTTTGTGGAAGTACCCTACCTTGCAAGCATCACTGAAATATGTTTTAGGTTCTGAAATATGACTTGATATGTTTCAGTATTGTCATTTAGTGAAGGCGGGGGAGGAAAGTCAAAAGTGAGGACTTGCAATATTAAATAACTCTGGAGTACCATTAAACTGACTTTAGTCTCATGTTTACTAAAATTGTGTATGTAGTTCAGCATGGTTGTGAGAGTACTATATCAACCTTGGAAATAATATGAATTGATTGATGTTGAAATTAAAGGCAATGTTTGCAACATTCCTCATTAGATTGTAAAACAATGTGCATCTCAGAACTGTAGTGCTGCTCCTGTTATTTAAAGCATGTCTTGTTAAGTATATATTTTAAAAGACATTCATGTAGTCTCATATTAATATTTAGACAGTTCCTACCTTCTTGTTTATTGTGTTTAGAACACAGTAAAATGTTTTCAGGTTTAAGAAATTACTACCTTTTTATCAAGGCAGCCTTAGGGTACTTTTAAAGGCAGGATTCAATGTGCAAGGAACAATGCTTTAAAATGGTATTGTTTCATGTTCCTGCAACATCATTTTGCGGGGTATTTTTTGGTATTTGTTTCTGGGAGAAAATAGAATTGGGTCAGTGGCTGTATGGCTCTCTGTTTTTAACAAGCTATGTTTCTGTTTTCCACCTAAGACTGGTCCACTGACCTTTCAAGGCAAATAGGCTAGGGCAGAGGTGGCCAATATACAGCATGTGCAATATGTGACATGGGCAGCCTCTGTTCATGATTCACAGCAGATCAGGGAAAGGATAGATAGCAGCATAGAGGAAAGGAAGCAGAGCAGCAGATTAGGGAGGGGAAGGGGTTGATCTCCAACGCATCTGCCAGTGCTGTAGTGATTCCCATGGGCATTGGATTGGGCCCAAGTTTTCTTGTTCGGATCCTGGTGAATAGCTATCAAAAGTTGCCACCATCTGTCAGCTGTTCAGTGACCTGTATAATAAAAAAAAAGTTGGTCTCAGTTCAGCTTCTAGCACATAGGTATCCATTTGTAGTACTTCACACCTTTGTTGGCATTTGCAGCTGAAAAGCCAGTTTGACTGAACTGCCCTTTGTCCTCTTAGGGCTTTTTTTGGTCTTGTTAGACACCCCAGACCATAGTTGGCAGGAACCCTATGTTACTGCATTTGCTGTATACAGTTTCAGGGAGCTTATCATATTGTCCTTCTAAAATCTTTAGAAATGGGTTTATTTTTAAGAAACCTATTGTGAAACCTTTGTTACCTTAAGAAAAGTATTTACAGTGACTACCCATTTAAAAAAAAAGACTTAAAGTTTGAAGAGAAGAGGGAGCATTTGGGGGGGGGGAATTTGAACTGACTTTTCAGCATTTATTTCTGTTGTTTTTATTGACTTTGTTATGACAAATGATTTCAAAATAGCTACTGGAAAATTTAATTCATAGAAAATTTCAATAATAAAATTGTATTCAAATTCAGAATGTGAAGGTTGTTTATTTTATGCAGTAAAGGCTGAAAAATAGAAAATAGGGAGGAGAATATATATTGTCCCAGACTGTCTTCAATTCTGGCATCCTCATGACATGCTGGCAGGAAAAGAAGATGAAAGCAACCAACCCTCTCAGCTTTGATTCTCTTGTGCCATCTTCCTGCCACGCCCAGCATGAGGGTGAGCATAGCTGACCAGAGTCTGTGCTGTTTTCTGGCTAGTTCCACTGGCAGATGGTTACTTGGTGCCATAGCTAGTGAGCAGACTTTACAGCTGAAGCCAGCATTGGGGAAGCCACAGAATTCTAATTCCACACCTGACCTTTGTCTGTGCTGGTGACAGCAGATAATTTGGACTGAAAAAAGAGCAATAAAATGGCAGAGGGAACAACAGAGATATGAGAAAAAACAAAGGGGTTGGTGGGAAGAGACAGCAGAAATACTAGTATTCTTTATGGTATTGTTTTTCTCTTCAGAAGTAGCTTTCCAGGTGATCACTTTTAGAAATCTATTAGGATATTGTATACTAAAACTGTTTGTTCATCCACTCTAATAAATAAATGCTTCAGCATTATAAAAGGGAGAAATACAATCAAGGTAAAATTGAATGTAGTAATGGAATTAATTTCCCTAATAGCTTCCCAGATTGTTCCTTTTTGCTTTTTAAATTACATCCAAGTGTTAACCACATGCAACCTTTTTCTTTTTAAGTCCTAAGAATAGCACTAAATTAGAAAGGTCATTTTGGCTTGGATATTTCATAGTCCCCGCAGTGACTTTAACACAAGCCAGCCACCGTATTAGTCTTTGAAACAGAACCTTAATCTTGATATGTATCACAGAACATTACTGTTTGGCATATAACATTGTGGCATAAATGCCCCCTTTGCATGGAGTAAAGGTGAGTCAAAATTAGTGCTCAATACAAAATGGTGTGAAGATAATTTGGATTAGAAAAAAAACCTTAGGGTTAAGGGTATGCCATTGTGGAGGAGAGGTGAAAAGTGAAGTGGGCACTGGATGGGAGATGGGAACTCTTTGTCCTCATGTTAAGAACCCTAGGTGCAAGGATCTGGTCTTCCTGTTTGCCCAGTGCCAAGTAAGTACTGAAAACTGTTATAAAGCAAACAGTGAAGACAGACAAACATCCCACTGTGTTGAAGATTTCTTCCTGAAAAGGTAACACAAATCCAGTGAGCGTGATCTTTCTGCGACTCTGCTTTGAAATACCCATATGAGGATACTTTTATGTTGGCTTCTGACTGTGTGGTTTGAGAGAAGACATCTTGGAAGCATTGGGACTTTTCCCTAGGTCTGAAGACGTCTACAGGGTTGAGCGGCATCCACAGCTCATCAAACTTTGAATGTTTGCCTTGGAAAGAAGGAAGAAAGAAAACATTGGAAACTCCATGAGCTGAGCTGGATGGGGTGCCTACACAAGGAGCAGAACAATGAGTAGGCTCAGCTCCCTAACTGCTGCTACTCAGTGGGCAAATCTACATGTGCAATTAGTGCACATAAATAAATTCCAGAGCTTATTGCTCCAGAGTTTATTTGCTCCTGAGCGCACCATGTGAACGTGTGCTTGGGAGCAATTATCTCTGGAGTGATCAGTTCTGGAGTTTATTCATCCGAAGCACATGGAGAACAGCTCTGGCTGGCACAGGGCACTGGAGGTTAGCCTGTCAGCTTGGGGCTGCTCTGACTGGGCTGAGTGTTGCAGAGGGTCTGACTGGGACACTAGGGTGCTTCAGCATGGGGCTAGCCAGCAGGCAGCCCCTTTGTTGAAGTACCCTCATGCCCCAGCCAGCTGGGTCAGAGTCTTCATGAGCGCTGCTCAGTGGTGTACCGTGTCTCTGACACCTGGGGGCCAATGCTCCTTCTCCCTCTACCCCCTTCCCCTCCTCCCCCCATCTGCGGCTGATTGCTGAGCCTGGAAGTGCTGCCAGTGTTTCTCCATGCCACTTTTGAGTATCTCCTGGCTGGAGGACCCAATTGGTAAACCGCCCCCCCCCCTCCCGGCTGGTGCCTGACAGCATGCCACCCCCAGTCGGTACACCACTGGCACTGCTGGTCATGAAAAAACTGTTTATCAGGGTAATACTTGTACTTACAAACCTGCTGCAGAGTTTATTAGTTGTCTGCATGCTAATGGGGCATATGTATAGATGCTGAGGGCGCAGATAGAAATGACACTTGTCACATGATTGGCCCCTTGAAAGTACTCTAAAACTGTGCTCAAACAGAAGATCATGGGTGCAGAGCTCAGATCCTGAGCCAAATTAACCCTCATTTTATGAGGGTTCAAATGAAGCTGCTTCTAAGTGGAGTCACTTAATTTTTGTCTGTTCTGGCTGCAGCACAGTGGGCTACTGTCTCTGGATGGGAGGGGGAGAATGCAGGGTAGGGAGGTCCCTTCTGGGTTTTCTCAGACTTTGCTGGGGTGGGGTGGACAGTGGATTGGAGCCCCTCACCTCTAGGGGGCTCTAATCTACCTACCCACCCACTCCAGCAGGAGTGATAAAACTCCAGAAGACCTCTCTCCCTGGCCTAATCCTCTCTTCCTGGTTCACCTCCAAATTGGAGCTGATCCTCCACCCTTATAACGATAATGTCTGTTGGATTGGAGAGAGTGGTCTAACTCATGGTGATTTCTATGAATTGCCATGAGTTAGGCCTGGGAGCTGCACTTCTGTCTGCACCCTGAGATGTTTAATGTGGAGCTAATTAGTTGACTTCACAGTAAATGTTTTATGTAGATATGCCCATTGTGTGTATCTACACATGCAGTTTATTCAACATAATAAACTCTGGAGCAGTTTGAGCTGGAGTAAACTACTCCTGGGTGCAGTGTTTACATGTGCACCTGAGACAGCAGCAATTTGAGCCGGACCAGAGCAGTTTACATAAAGGCAATGCCTGCCCTATGCTGATCTGGGGCTCTGGGTGGTGGCACTGAGTAGCAGAAATGCTGGCTGGAGCATGAGGGTGCAGAAAGGTGTGGAACCATGTGGCTAGGCAGCAGGCGGAAGCCTGGTCCTCTGGTGGCTGGGCTGACCTGGAGCAATTTATGCCAATGGTCAGCATCTACATGTGCATTTATGTGCAGTTAATTACTCCGCTGTAAGATAGTACTGTCCCCCACAGTACTATCTAACAGCAGTGTTAATTACTTTACTGTGGCCTAATGCCATTACACACTTAGATGATGGTGCTTTACTCCACGGCTAATTAATCTACTCTTCAGTATAGTGCATGTGTAGATGCAGCCAGTTACTAAAAGGACAGATCTATTTTTCTTCGTTCTGCCTTTCAGAAGCAAGATGAATATTATATTTTAGGGCATGTTGTATGCAAGAAAATGCAGTATTAATATAGGATTTTTTTTCTTATTTTCAGGTACTTTTTAAGTAAATTACAATTGTTTTGTTTTGTTTTATTTTCTGAAATCAGAATAAACTCGTCCTGTATTGCTATTGCTACAATAATGAGCAATCTTCCTGCCACTTAATATACAGTTCATATACTCTGAGTTATGCTAGCTATGTTCATTTTCACAAAAGCTGCTAACACAACACCTAATTAAAGAAAAGGATGCTAATGAGCAGGGTTAGCAAATTAGCAGAAAACTGTATTGATCCCCAGAGCTTCCAGCAGGTTCTTGTTCAGGTCAGTTCATACCTTGTGAAAATGCAGAAAGCATAAAAGAAAATTAAATGTGTGTGTACACACACACACACACACACACACACACACCCACACACACACACACACACGGTGACTACATCAGAATATTAGCAAAGCAATAAGGATAAAACATGCCCTGCTAACTTTTCATTTTTATCTTTTTTTTTTTTTTTGGATTTATTTATTTTATTTTAAAAATTAGAGGTACAATACTGTTTCTGTCACCCATCCCCCCAAATCTTTGATTCTTCCAAATAAATTTAAAAGAAAAAAATTGAGCAGCCCCAAAACCTAGATTAAATAATCTAGTGTTGAGTATAATTATCGGCTTCTGAGCCTCAGTATTGCAAACATTTTTTCTTCTATGACCAGCTGACCAGAAGACACAAACCTAACCATGGTGGTTGACTATAGCTTGACCTAGTTTGTTCATAGCTGTCCCAATGGTTTTTGGGAACGTGATTTTTTTCAGCTGGATGAGAATGTGGCTGTGAACTGGATAAATTGTGTAAGTTGCTTAGAATACAACTTGAGCCCAATGCTCCAGATGTTGCAATGACCCCTTGTGAAATTCTGGATTGAAGTCCTAGTACAGATCTTTAAAACCCTCCTTCAGTTGGATTTCAGCTAAGGATTGCAATATGGAATTGTAGGGTTTCATCAGAATTTTCCGCTTCAGAACTTCTGAGTTTTTGTCTTATACATTTATGGGGGCATTCTTGGGACATTCACCGTGGCTTGGGCAGCACTCTCAGTTTAGATTCCCATTTCATTGATAGGAAGTTGCTAATGATACATTTAATATTTATTAGCTAGGCTGGTGATTTAGCTCATATATATAATAACACTTTCATTCTAAACTGTATCTAAAATGTCTGTCCACTTCTAAATCTAACATGCTTCCTGTGCTCTTTTCCCCTGTCC
>NW_017729033.1:98027882-98034200 GCF_001723915.1 Gavialis gangeticus | reverse complement strand
ATAAGACACCTATGAAAAGTATTTTGCCAGTTGGAGTTGCAGGGTTCAGAGCTATTGTATGTTGAGATCTTTTTAATTGCATAGTCAGGCTCACTCTTTCATTTAGATGCTGACATTTATTAATGTATTCATTGGAATTGCTACTTCTCATCTCATCTATGGAAATGCTTTGTGTCTGAAACATAGCTGTGTTTTGATTTACAATGATAAATGTTAATTGATAAATGATAGGCACTATCTCTTGTTTGCACTTTAATATAGATTCTGAGTTGTAAATAATAAGAATATTTTCCTTGATGCAGTGCAAGATATACATGAAGTAAAGGCTGTCTTTGAAAGCATATGGACCAGAAAAGTTCTTAAGAGCCTATTTCCTTAGCCAAGGAATCAATTAATACAGCTGTACATTTCTCACTCAAGTGAGATATAGGTTTACCTGTTGCTGATCTAGTAAATTTGTACACTGAATGACTTTACTACTGAATTTAAAATAAGGTGGTAGGAGTTGAAGTCATTAGGATTCATTGTGGGTATAAAATTGTTTTTTCTACCTTTTGTGAATTTATTGCAGGTGTCCTGATTTTCAAGTCCCTTCTGTGAGAGGTCTTGTTATGATTCAAAGCTCCAGGGTTAGCTACAGACATTCAAAAAATCCAAGGCTGAATTGATCTAAGTTACGCAGTTTTCTGTAAGTGGCTTTGTTGAAATTGGTAACAAACAGAATACGCATTTGCACCTCTGGTGCGGGGAGGGGCACGCGGGCTGCTTATCTTTGACCAGGTTCCACCATTTTTAAACCAGTCTGTGTGCCAAATTTCTGTTCTGTTATGGGTTTAGACCAGTTTCCCGTCACTTATAACAGTAAAAGTGTGATGTCTGTACCTGGCCCAGATGTTATGATTTTGAAGGATGCAGTATCTCTTGGTAAAGCTGTTTCCAAACAGATGGACGTTTATTAGCTCCTATTTAGAGGAGTTTTGGTCTTAATTCTGATTCCCACATCATAAAGCAGGGGTGGGCAAAATAGTGGATCTAGCCCGCGGCTGGACTCTATTTCCCTATTTCCGTCTGCCTGCATCGCTGAGGCCAGTTTCCAGGGATACTCCAGCAGCAGTGGTGCTGTGACAGCATGGGGCCAGGGTTTCCATGGAGACCGGCCCCAGCAGTGCTGGCAGGGTGTGCAGCTGGATGAGAATCTGCTCTATGGCTGGGGCTAGGATCTTTCAGTGGAGGGAGCATGGTCCGGCGCCGGGACAGGGCTGCAATCCGCTGTCTGCACACCCCTGTGTGAGGTGTATAAGCAGCAGATAGCAGCTCTGCCCCAGCTCTGGACCATGCTGTCACTATTGTAAGATCCCTTTCCTGGAGCAGCTCCCCACTCAGCTGTGCACCCCGCCAGTACTGCTGGGGCTGGTCTCCGTGGAAACCCTGGTCCCATGCTGTCATGGCATTGCTGCTGCTGGGGTCTCTGTGGAAACCAGGTGCAACAATGCGGGCAGGGGTTGCTAGGAAACAGTCTGCTGTGGGCCCAATCCAGCCCTCAGGCCAGGTTTTTATATCCCTGTCATAGTCACCACTGTGCTTTGAACTAGGCTGGAAGTTCCTGGGACAGGAATCATTTGTTGCTAACTCTGTGTATTAATGCTTAGCACTGTGGTGCCCTGATCTTGCTTGAGTCTTCCAGTGAAGGTTCCTGCAGCAGGGGTGAGAATTGCAGTACTCACTGAAAACTTGTTAGAGCCAGAAATACTAAATAATAGTAGATGGATTGTCATATCGCCATGTGGCTGCTGGTTGAATATGATATGAATGGAACAAGTATAGTCAAATGCTTGATCAGGTAGAGAAATGAAATTTCTGTATCCTTATATAGAGACTGTCCTTATGTCAAGCTTTTCCATTGATTTCTTTCTTCTAATATTAATTAATACATTATTAGATGTATGCATGGATACATATGTAAGACATGATTTTCAATTCTGAAAGAAGATACAGATGATCTTCTGAGGTCCCTTCCAGCCATAATGTCTATGAAATCTATGAAAATCAAGCTCTGCATCAGCAGTTCCCAAACCGTGAGTCGCAACCTCAAATGGGGTTACAACATCAGCAGATGGGGTCAAAATAAACGTGCCTTCTGAGATTTCTGCGCCCACAGTGGGGTGCGGGGCTGCAGCTGGGCTGGACCAGCAGGTAGGACCCATTGTGGGAGGGAGTGCTGCACCACCATGGATGCCAAGCTGAGGCACGGTAGTGGCAGCAGCACAGAGTTGTGCCCACACTGCTGCCAGGTGAGCAGATGCGGGGGGCACCTCAGCTTGGCAGCCCTGGTGACACAGCATGATGCTCCCTCCCTCCTGTGCTGGGTCCTGCCCATTGGGCCACAGAGCCTCCCGAGGGAGGGCAGCAGGACAAGGAGCCCCAAGCCTGCAGTGGGCAACTTGCATCCTCCCCCCCATCCCCACAGGCTCCACTCTGGCAGTGCTGCTTGTGAGGAAGGGGACAGAAAGGCAGCGGGGCAAGAAGCAGCTGCGTATTGCACTTCGCTCCAGCCACAGCAGCTTCCTCCTGCAGGTGGCAGCTGGGGTTTGGGTGCTGCTGATGGGGCCAGGGGGCATGAGGCACATGGGGTGGGGGCCTGTAGGTGGGGAGTGAGGGTCATCGGCAGGGCCAGGGGGCTGTGGGTGGGAAGTGAGGGGCACTTTGGGATGTTGGGGGCTGTGGGTTGGGAGTGAGGGACCATGCTGCAGAACTGGGGTCATACATGGGGTCATGCTGAGGAAAAGTTTGGGAAGCACTGCTCTCCATGTTCTGCTGCTTTAACATGCATCCAGCACATACACAGCTTTTTGCTAGCTAAATATTCCTCTATTTACATATGAATCTAGGTTATGATTAATTTGCTGTTCAATTAACACCTGTTGCTCTGCAGTTTCAAGCCTTTTGATTTAAGCAGCATAATTGCATGTAAAAATGTCATGTGGCATGTTCCATTCAGTCTTATTCAAGTCTTTTCCTTCCTTTTAGAAAACATTCCTATGGTGAGAGGGATGTTTTCTCCCTCTCTGTGGCTGAGAGACTCTTCCATTTGTGAATGTGACTATTTACTTTACACACGTTCTGTATTTAATAAATGTGCTCCTGTGACCATAGACAGTGCTTTGCAGCTGTATGCTGAAGAATGTAAGCACAGAATATATTAAGGTTTGCATAGAGTTGCGTTAGTTACTGCTTACTTCAGCAATGTTGCCTGCTATTATTTCCTTTTGTTTCTGCACATAAGATGCATTTTCCTATTGTAACTCTTGGTTTTCATTTTGCTCTAAAAATCATTAGCGTTAAGACTGGGTGCATCTACACAAGGTACTTGCTTACTGCGGAGTTGACTGATTAGCTCTGTAGTAAAGCATCACAGTCTACAGATGCTATTTGGCTGAAGTAAACTAATTTACTCTGCCATAAGATAGTGCTGCCGGAGACAAATACTGTCCTGTGGTAAAGTAAATAACACTGCCACAGTGCATGTGTAGATGGTGACTGGCCTGGCTGGGGCATGAGTGTGCAACAGTGTGGAGGCTGCCTACCCGGCTAGCCCCACACTGGAGCACCCTCATGCCTCTGCAGCACATTGAGCTAAGGTGAGGGGGCAGCCCTGGTTTGGAAGGCTGACCCCCCAGACCTCTTACTAGCCAGGGCTTTGCCACCCCATCTCCATGTATTGAAGTCCAGGGCACACGTGAAGACACTGCTCCTAGGGGCAATAAACTCTGGTACCAGCTTCACCAGAGTTTTTTCTCAGTAATTCCACATGTAGATGCACCCCTGAGTTGGCACAGTTGCCAGAGCTGCTGCATTAGTGTAGCTTCAAAACCAGGGGGTGAAGGTCAGCACCTTTTTACCCCCTTCAGTCTCCTGCATTGCCTGTTGCTGAATTTGAGGTCCTTAGTTGCAGCTGGCAACTCCAGCTGGCAGTAGGGAAAAAACAGGGGTGAATGATGGCAGCATTTACCCTCTGCATCTTGGAGCCATGTTAATGCTGCAGTACTGGCATCCACAACAAACTACCACCTAGCTTCTGGAGGTATGGATCTGACCTGCTGGGGCCAAATGAAGTTGGACAGCTCTGTTCTAGATGCTTCTGCAAACCAAGACCTTCAGCAAAGAGCACTTTCACTCCCATGTCAGAGCACCAGTTTGTTTCATGGTCCCAGAAAACTACAGCTGTTCAGCATGATGTCATAAGAAATATCTATACAAACTAACTTCTAACTCAGTGCTTCCCAACCAGTGTGCAAGTGTGGCGTCAGAAGTGAACAGGTGTGCCTTGGAATTTTTGCCATGGCAATGAGCTACAATAGATATGAAGAAAGGGAATGCTTTAATAGGTGCGCCATGGAAAATTTTTATCAATGTAAGTTTGCCTTGGGGCGGAAGCTGTTGGGAAGCACTGCTCTAAACTAGGTGCCATCTACACATGCTTTACTGTGACTAATTAGCTTGACTGCTGACTAATTAGCTCTACAGTAAAGAATCACTGTCATGAGCCACTATTTGGGTACACTAAATTAATTAACTTCACTGTAGAATAGTACTGTCTAGGACAAGTATTGTCCTACAGTGGAGTAGTTATATGTGCCAAAATGCATGTGCAGATGGTGACTGGGGCTGACTGACA
The DNA here is from genome assembly GCF_001723915.1 of Gavialis gangeticus. NCBI lineage: Eukaryota > Metazoa > Chordata > Crocodylia > Gavialidae > Gavialis > Gavialis gangeticus. Next base: position 98,029,525 of record NW_017729033.1, on the reverse strand, counting down.
CATGAAGGTGCTTACAATGCAGGGCTGCCTGCTGGCTAGCCCCACACTGTATCACCCTCCTGCCCCAGCCATCCCCTCTGCAGCTTGTTGAGTCAGGGCAGAGCAGCCCTGGTCTGGCAGGCTCCCCCACCGTGGGTCCCCTGTCAGCCCAGCACTGCTCTGTCCTGGCTCAAGGTGTCACAGTCCCAGAGGCACTTGTAAATGTTGAGCCTGGGAGAAATGAACTCCAGCACAAACCATGTGCCAGAGCTTATTGCTATGTGCTAATTGCACATGTAGATGCACCCACTGAGATGCAATATTAAGACCAGGATCTTGAATTTGGAGCTTTATGAATATTTGCTATTTGGTTTGGAGTCTATATCAAACATTTAAAAATATATATACTTTTGAGTTGACCTGAAGTGGAATTAGTGAATTGTTGCTGCTTTGAAAAAAATCATTTCAGATTGAACAAAACGTTTTGTTCATTCTTGGACAGCTTTACAAAATCCAAGGAGTAGGTGCCATTCCCAAAATCAGAGAGGAGGAGGGTGCTGTTGGTGTCCGTTCTCCTTCCCCAGTATCTTGTTGTCTAGTGGTTATTTCACCTTTCATATGTAGTGTGTTTTAGGATGTGTTTTCTTCCTCCATATCTTCTAAGGCCCTTGCACAATGGCTCAAGATATTTAGTGAATTCTACCTGAATAGAATTGGTTGATGTGACTGCCTTTTCTAATGAAAAAAGTACTCGCCAGAAATTTTTTTGCCTAATCCTACTGAACTAACACAAGAATCAAGCAGTGTACCAAGAGTCCTTGCTGGTTTTCTGTGCTAAGCAGCGTCAACACTCCTACTACTTGTAACTTAATTTTACCTCAAAAAAATTGTCTTTTTCCCTCTGTAGAGCTGTAATCTGTAGACTACAGGCATACAACTGCAATGGGGAAATTGCAATGGAAAGATACGTAGAATATATCATAATTAGGGGCAATAGTGCAGGGACAGGCCAAGATAAGCAATTGAGTTCTACTTTTGTGAAGAAAACACATAGGTGTGAATGAGAGAAATAAAGGAAGTTACATGGTAGGCAGATGAGCGCAATGATGGATGATGCACAAATTCTAGGGAAGTGATAATCTTCTGGTAGAGGTGCACCGATACATTGGTCCAATGATCTGATTATAAATAAAATTGACTGTATTGGAAATGGGCTTTTTTGCTGATAATTTGGCTGATACATGTTCTGTGCATGCATGCAGCCATGGTGTAGCATGTAGATGGTGAGGAGAGAGAGGGAGTGGGGCTGGGGCAGGTGCTGCCCAGCTGGGATGGGGTGTGGGGTGGAGCTACGGCTCAACTGAGGCCAGGGGTGTGGGGAGGGGGAGCAGCTCTCTCTGCTGCGTGCACCCCAGGAGAGCATGGGGGCAGGCTGCAGGGGTGGGCTGCAGTTGCAGGCTGGGGCTGCGCCAAGCTCTTCCCAGTGTAGGCTGGGCTGGGCTGAACTTGGTGCAGGGCAGGTAGCAGTGCTGGAAGGGTGCTACGCTGAATTTTGGGGTCACTGAAGCCCTCCTGTAGCCCCCTCCCAGCACCATGAATGTGTGCCCAGTGGTGGGAGCTGCCCCCCCCCCCTCCCCCCTCCATGCCCCCTGGATGAGCTGTGG
>NW_017729033.1:97998310-98022882 GCF_001723915.1 Gavialis gangeticus | reverse complement strand
TCTGTGCTGCACCCTGGCTGGGCAGTGCCTGCCCCAGTCCCTGCCCCTGCCCCAGCCCTACTCCCTCCCGCACTACAGGGGCCTTGATCTGCACCCCCTGGCCACGCCCCTTCCCTTCCCCCACCCCTTCCACTGCAACAGACTTACCAGCTGGACACCGTTCTTCAGGCTGCTGGGCTGTGCATCAAAAATCAGCTCAATATTGGCCAATATGCCTCCTTAAATTGGCTATTGGTATCGGCTCCAAAAATCTATATTGGTGCACCCCTATCTTCTGGCTTGTCTTATAGCAGTTCCTTGCAACCTTAAAATCAGAGTTTATTAAAATACCTATTTTAGTTGGTTTTGGGGGGAGTGAAATGTATTCTTGTTTTTTTTTCATTCTGATGGACACACGGGTCTGTGCAGAGTGTTATTAAAGCTGAGCAGGCACCATCTCTGTCCTGCAAATCCGATTGCAAAGATGAGTAATTTTGTCTTTCTCAGACACCATCCCTTTGACTTCCTTGATCTGCTTCATTCTTCTGTTCACATATTCACTTTCAGCTTAGGAAACTTGCATTCTCTTTAGGTTCTGCTTTTTTCCTGTCTCTTCTTTTCCTCAGGGTCCCTGCATGTTTCTTTGTGGTAACCTTTCCTGGTACGGTTGCTGTTTTCAGCTCAGTGACTTCTGATTGATGACTGCTCTTGATGCTTACTTCTTAATTTCTCTATTCTCTTCTGTCTAGCACCACCCAGATGCATATTTTTACTGGCTGGGAAGAAGAGTGAATGAACAGAGAGTAACATATGTGCCTTCGGGTGGCCTTAAAGGAACAGTCATAGGTGAAACTCTTAATCTCAGAAGGATATTATCTTTTACAGAAAATTTGCGCATCAGTTTGTGTGGACAACAGTGCAAGTCCCTATAAATCTCTGCTGGGTGTTTTTGTTTTGCGTTAAAATTCTATTTGTCATGCTTCTGGGAAGGATCCATCTCTGAAATTTTATTTTTCATTCTACAGCAGTAATGTACTTCAGTGTATTGTATCCTATGTCATTACGTATCCATGGTAAATTTTATGATAGGCAAATTGTTAAAGAAATATAGATGAGACTCTGGTTTAAAGGTTCATTTAGTAATTAAAATGTCTCTGTAGCTTGAATTAACATCTTTATTGCATTATTTCTAGCAACACTTTTTGTGGTGTATTGTTCTCTTTCTTACCTGGAACAGGATTCTATTGTAGGAAACTGGCTACTTTAGTAAAATTGATTTGTATAAATTCTATTTGGAAGCAGGCTGTGCATTATACACTTGTAGAAATGGGTATCAATGATATAGAGACTGTGAAAAAGCATTACCAAAAATTTAGTAATTGACTAATGCCACGTATAGACAGAAGTACTTACAGAAATGTTTGAATTTGAAGGATTTCTTTTCTTTCAACTGAAAATTAAGATGCAGTAATTTTTCACTTGGATAAATCTGCAATATATTTGCTTCTATTACCAGCATGGATTTTTTTATCAATATTGATTTTGTGGAAGATGGCCCTTGTTTATTTTATTTGCTCATTGGGGGTGAGGGGTGGGGAGGGTCTAAGGAGCATATATTGACCCACTGTTGCTTTCAGTCTACAGTTGCAGTTAGGCAGTAAGGTTAATAATGGACTAAGTGAGCTGTCTTTGCGCTCCCCAAATGAGATTTAACAGGCTCAGAAGGAAGGAAGAAAATACTGTTTTAAATGGTGCAAATGAGTCTTGATGTGCTTTACTGTATAGGTGGGAAATATGTTTCAGAACACATGTCACATATACACACATACCCAATACACATAATATTTTATTTTGGGTTGATAGAATAAAAATATTAGACCCAACTATATACTGTAGATTTCCTACCTGATGATTAGAACTATTTAGGCATCAGGAGTTTGATCTTGCAAATTGCTGAGCTTTTTTGGAGGCAGTCTAATGAAAACCTTTAAGCTTGGAGTTAGTTAAACCTTGAGCAGAAATCTTAGGACTCTTATACTCCTGAACCCCTCACAGGGAGTTAGTCAGAAGGGGCTGGGAGTCAGATGTGTCTGGATTTCCAGGGATACGTTTTCTTGGGCTAACTACTCAAAATCAGGGTTGGATTTTTTTAAAAGCACTCAGATTCTATCTAGGCACCTAAATATGAGCCAGAGTTTTGGCAATGAACAGTTACCAATTTTGCAGTTCATGATTAGTCTTTTACCAAAAGCTCTACTAAAAGTTTAGCCATTTATTTCAAGCAATTTATGTCAATGTCTAAATGAGAACTGAACTCCTCAGTTCTGGTCCTGCTTATTGGTGCTAACTTCTGAAAATTTCAACCTGGTTAGCCTCAGATCTACCACTGACTGTCTGACCATGAGCAGATGGCTTTACTTCTCTTTGTCTTTTTGTCCATCTGTAAAATAAGCATTTATGTACCATAGAAGGGCTCTGATGTTTAATTGATATTTACAATTTATTTTGAAGATTTTTAAAAATTACAAAGTATGAATGCATTATTTTATTCCACTAACAGAAAAGCAGATCATGCCCCTGGGCTCCAAATATATTTTCTGAATAATGTGTTTGGCTATGTGAAGTTAGACATGTGAAATTAATATTAATAAAGTACTTTCCAGGATAGTGTGGAAGTGACGTTTTGAATTTGCTTATCACAAATATTCTTTCATAGAAATATTGTTTTGCAACTGAAATAAAACATGTACGTAAGCTGTGCATATGCAGTTTTCTTAGGCATTTGAATAGCTGTCACTGGTCATAGTTTATTGCTTATAAATTTCATATTGCACAGGCGGCAGAGTGAAAATCTAAATTCTGCAGAAGAAAATATATCCCTAATTTATTCCTACATATCTTTGGGTCACAGTCAATGCTAAAATTGTTTTAAAATAATGTGAAATGTAGTGTGTCAGATAATGCAAGTAAATTATTGGACCACATCTTTAAAACAACAACAACAAAACCCACAGAAAATCAAACCCCCTGAATCTTTCTGTACTTCTAGACAAAGAATCCACAGAGTATTTGGGAGCTTCACTTTCTATTTTTGACAGAGCTAAATGAGTAATTCCCAAGATGCTAAACCAAATTATTACCCACCTATGCTGTGAAACACAGTTCATGTGACATCCTTGAACTATTTTCCCAAGAGGCAAGAACCTTCTTAATTGTTATGATCCAGCAGTATCTTAAATGCTAGAGCAGTTCAGAATTTATCAAAATGTTACCAATTTCAATGAAAAGAGGAGAGAGGGGCTTTTATTGCTTTTTATGATCATGTTCAACCCTTCTTGTGAAAGAAGGGATCGGCAATTGAACTCTGATTCAGCAAACCTTTAGTTATAAATAATTCTAAGTCTATCCTTACTCAGTAAAGCTTTAACTTTTATCTACAGCTGCTTGTGCTCACAAGCCAGAGCTGCAGTAGGGAGTTCTTGTCTTGATTACTTTCTAATGGACAGCTATGAATACTAAGAAATATGCTTTATTCTAAGCATGGGGTGTCCAACTCACCTTGGGGTCCCAAGCTGGATCCAGGCCATGGGGTTCTTTCTGAGCTGAATCCATAGAGCCAGCAGCAGCCCCTTGCTTTCTCCCCTATTGCTGATGGCCATGTTTGGTGAGGCCAAAGGCACTCTGGAACTTGCAGTGTACCACCCTCTGTGGCAAAGCCCCTAACTTTCAGTAGGGACTGTACCCTCTGATGTGGCCCATGAGCCATATATTTGACACCCCCTCCTAAGATTTCAGTATCTGTTGATATAGCTATGTACTTGACTAGGTTGTGTTTTGCGTGCTGCCCCTGCTAAACTTCCTGGAGTCTGTAAGGCTGGGGTGGGTAAAATCCGGCCCGCTGGCCAAATCTGCTCTGCGGCGAGACTTTGTCTAGCTTGTGCCGAGTCCCTTGGTCCCACCTGGCCCAGGCACCGTCTGGCCTATGGTGTGTCCCCCTGGGCATGCAGCAGGGCTGGGGCATCTTTACAGCTGAACTGCCCTTCTGGGCAGCCCAGGCAGCAGTTCCTTCTTTGCAGACAGCCGTGCCCCGACCCATGCCTGATCTGGACTCGGCCTGGCGGAGAGGACTAGCTCCAGACCAGCTGGAACCTATGCACGTAGTACTGACCTTGGCCTGCTCTGTGCCTGAGCAGCGGTGACTGGGCAGAAGTTTCTGCTTGGCGCAGGGGAAAAACACTGTTGGACTGTGGAAATTTCGCCAAGTGTTTCGTTTCCAAGCTGTTTTGATGCATTTTGAGCTCTCCCTGCCTCCCACTGTGGGGCTGTGCTCTGAGCAGCTCTGCATCCCCATGGAGCTCAGCTTGGTGGCAGAAGGCAGAGTGCAGCCCTGGCTCTCCCTGTCTCCCGCCACTGGGCTGTGCTCTAAGTGGCTCCGCAGTCCCATGGAGCTCAGGCCGGTGGCAGGAGTTGAGCAGAGCCAGGGCTTGCCTCTGATCAGTTTCGCCAGCCCCATGGAACTCATCCTGCCCTCCCAGCGCTGCTGGACTCCTCCTGGGGGTGCAGGCCCCTGGATCTCTACACTAGATGATGGGAGGCTGCTGCTGCTGCCTGGGGCCAGCGGCAGCAGCAATTTTCCTTGGCGCTGGGTGCATGCTATGCCCAGCACCAGTCCCAGGCAGCAGCGGCAGCCTTCTGTCATCTGGTGCACAGATGTGTGTAGGCCCCTGGATCTGTGCATTGGATGACAGGAGGCCGCCACTACCAGCAAGTGTCATGAGGTTTGCTTTGAATAGTGTGAGGTGTACTTTTCCAGAAGCTCTACACCTATCTCCTTGGAACTTGGCAGGCTTCATGCCCTCAAAGGGGCTACTATCCCTGCAACTTTCCTTCAAATTAGGCAACAAATGACAACATTTTAGGCATTTTCATGATGCCTATGGGCGAAACGTCAAAACAGTGAAACAGTTTCAACGAAACAAAATGGAACAGTGCTTCAAAATGAAACGATGAAACAAAACACTGTCCCTTAAAAATGGCGAAACAGATGTCAAGGTCAAATGATGGTGTTTCACGCAGCCCCTCCTTTTTCCTGCTGCCAGGCCCTGTAGGCACCTGCTGGCCTGAAGCTCCTCTGCACTGCCACCACTGCCCTGTTGGATGGCCTGGAGGCAATAGTGACAGCAGCGGAAAGGTTCTCCTTACTTGAAACCTAAAATAATCCATGTAATGAACCTTGGGCTGATACTTTTTTTGTCGCTGCATACATTTGCCCCTGCATGTGGTGACATGTCCTTGGAGTTTATCTTGTTCCTGAAGACAAACTGGGTTACACCAGCATTAGTCACTCTGTCTGAAGTAGGAGATGCATAGAATTGCACCAAAATGAGAGGTGTACCTGGCAGTAAATTCAGTTATTTCGATTCCAGTTGCCTGTGTAAGCCAGTACTTAAACACTTATTTCTGAACCTTTCCATAAAGGTTTTTGAAAAAAGCATTACATTATTCCTAAATGGGACTCATGGCAGATGCACAGGATTTTAAAGCTTAGATGTGAAAGCTTGAAGTTAATTTCCTCTTATTGGTCAAGAGCAGTGGTTCTCAACATCGTTAAATTCCAGGTACGCCTCAGAAATGACATCTTTGAACTTTCACTTGTTTTCTGACTACAGAAAAATGATATCGCAATTCTTCTTTTGCAAAGAACTCAAAGCCCAAAACAGGGCAGAACATTTTGTGACGCTATAGATTTTTATTTCAGATTTCTTGGTTTAAAAGGTGTTTGCACACCTAACAGTGCTAATACTGTATGACACCCTTAAACGCATATCATGGCAACTTAAGGTGTTATGGCACTGGTTGAAATTCACTGGTATAGAAGATATTTGCTCTGGACAATTCCCAACAGTGGATATTTACACATAGTTCCTGTTGATTCCGAAGAATGTGACGTATGCAATACAATGCAATCTAGAAGAATATAATTGAAAGAGTGGATCCTGCAAGATACCTTAAAACAGTAGTTTTCAATTTTTGATTTGCAGATCTGTAAAATATTTTGCACGGAGATGTGGAACCCTTTGAATTGTAAGTGTAGGTATTCACATACTTTTGATTGATCATAGTTATCTTTTGCGGACCCCTTAGACATAGTCTGTGGACCCCCTGGGGTCTGTGGACCACAAGTTGATAACCACTGCCTTTAACAAATGACAACAGGAGTTCTGTGAGTGGAGTGATTGCAGGATCAGGCTGCAGGTACTAATGTGAACTCCCATGAGGAAAAACAAATGTGTAGGGAGTGTTTTGTTTTTTCTTTTTCTTTTCTTTTTTTAATACTGCACATGCTGTAACGGAGAAGTATTTGTTCCTTTGGAGTTTGAGAAGAGCAGGGTGATTGTTTTAGTTGTTTTACTTTTATGTACACATGCACATACCAGTCATTCAGTTGGCATGTTTTTTACCTTTTAGTTGTTTTTCATATTTCCTTGCTTCTGGTACTGAGGGGAAGAAACAGTTCTCTGTGGATTTAAAAAAAAAATCAATATGTACAGCAAAGATTTCTGGTCAACAAAACACAGGAGTATGAGAGAGGACTATGCTACTAAAAGAGATTAACTATGAAGATCCTGAAGTAAACAAACTCCATATTCACAAACAATGCATTTGATTAGGCAGGTGTTAATGGTCATGGTTGATCAGAAATGGTTTGTCATAAGAGGGATTTTGCAGTGAAGTCACCTAGGTAACAGTAAATGTTTAGAATCTGTACATTACATGCATATTAGGCCATGAGTGCATTACATGTATGTTTTCATGAGTATGTTATACTTGTGTGAACTATATTAAGATTAATCTCTGACCTTCAAGAATAATCAGGGTCTTGAAACTTATCTAGTTGGTCTCTAACTGATTAAATGGAACACGTATGTTCATAGAATCATAGAAGTAGGGTCGGAAGGGACCTTGTAGATCTTCAAGTCTGACCCCCCGCCTGGGCGGGAGAAAAGACTGGGCTCAAATGAGTCCAGCCAGGTAGTCATCAAGCCTTTTCTTAAAGATCCCCAGGGTAGGAGCCAGCACCACTTCTTTAGGAAGTTGGTTCCAGCTCCTAGCCGCCCTGACTGTGAAGTAGTTCTTGCGGGTGTCTAATCTAAACCTACTCTCTAATAATTTGTGTCCATTGTTCCTTGTCATGCCAGGGGGCGCTAGGGGAAACAGTGTCTCCCCTAAACCCTTCTGGTCCCCCCTAGTGAGTTTATAGACAGTCACCAGGTCCCCCCTCAGCCTTCTCTTGTGAAGGCTGAACAGGTTTAGGTCCCGCAGTCTTTCAATGTAGGGTCTGCCCTGTAGTCCCCAGATCATGCGGGTGGCCCTCCTCTGGACCCTTTCAGTGTTGTCCACAGCCCTCCTCAATGTTGTCCACATCCATCCTGTTTATTTAATTTTCTTAGCATGTGCACTCATGGCTTAACTTTTTAGAGGTAACAAACAACCATGGCTTCCATTCAAAGCTATTGGAACTGTGTGTGTTCAGATGCATCAACTGTCAGAGTCAAATGTGGCAAAAGTCAAGTTTGAAATTAAAAGGACAAACAAAAGAGAAGGAAAAAATGGCATAGAATTATGCTAAGCTGGTAAATGGGACATATCAACTGAGCTCATGGGGAATGTACAAGAAGTTAGTATCATTATGCCAACTTTAGAAATGGGTAAAAGTGAGGTACGACCTGCTCAAAATTGTGCAGCACGCTGCTGGCCGAGTTGGGAATAGAACTCAAATCTCCCAATTCTCAGGCCCGTGGTCCCTTCACTAGATGGCAGTGCCTGCAATGGGGATGGTATCTTCAGAAATCCAAAAGTACCACTTAATAGTACTACTAGTGAGCTTCATAAGGTAATGAAACATGGTTTTAAGCATCTGACATTGGTAAGCAGTTGTTTATATCGTATTTTGAGTAAACATAAATAAACAACATAAAGCCAGATTTTTTTTTTTTCCTAATAGAATAAAAATACTCACTCCCATCCCAGGGCATATTTTGCAGCTATGTTATTAACCCCTGAAGAAGAGCTCATAATAGAAGCAGTGACAGCTCCTTAATTATAGTGATTCTAGTGGGACCTGTAATAATAAGATAGCACCCAAGTTTGTTGAGCTGCCACGTCAACTGTCAAACACTGAAGCACAAAAATCCCTTTTTGAGTAGAGATATGGTGTAATGTTTTTCAAGGGCAACTTACATCAGCGGCTTCCAGTGAACTCCTCTAGCTAGTATATGCCAGTGTGTGTGTTAATGTGATTGTATGTGTATCTGCTTCTGTAATAAAAGGAACATATTTTTTATGGACTAAGTGCCAAGAAACTCTATTATCATGAGTGGTTGTGGGAGAAATAACACTGTCAAAAACACTTAATTTTTTCATTAGAAGATCTTGAAGTCAAACCTTGCTTTGAAGTGCTCGTACTTTTTTATAACTTCAGTTGTACATGCTAGATAATGGGGAAGCCTGAATAGTATTATACTCCCATATGCTGCAGGAATGGCATACTGGTGGAGCCAATATTCTGAGGTATATTAATCATCCTTTCTGTTGTGTTGCTGATTAAGGATTTTTTACAACTTGTTTCTTTTGGATTACAGAAAGTTGCTAATGAAATGGGACTCAGCAAGAGCTGGGGTTTGACTTGGCAATGTGAACGGTGTTGAAAGGTCACTTGGGAAACAAATCCTTTCCCAAAAGTAAGCTGCTGTCCAGCAGTTAGCGCTGGGCTGTACTGATATACAGTATATAGGCCAGTTATTTTAATCTTTTAGGGCCAGTTTGATACTCTGCCTTATCTGTAATGTATGCAGCACCTGGCAAATATACTCCCCAATAATGCCAAATAATTCTTTTTGGAACAGGCGATTATGTGTTTGCTTTGTCTGTGTATAATTATACATATTTGAAAAGCTAGCTTATGTAATTACTATATTATATATGTTATAATAGCATAGCTGCTTTCTTTTTTAGTGTTTAACAGATTTTCACTTTGTGTATTTTGACAAAATGTTTGACCAGAGTAGAAAAGAGATGACCATGTGTTTAAATGTCTATTTTATCTGCAACAGGACACTGAGGGAAACAAAAAAGAGACTAGCCTATTTTAATAAATTGCCTTGTGGGTTTTCGTAGGATTTTTAAAATGTGTTTGTAGTATGAGAGAGTAAAATCATTTTCGGAATCATTTTGCCTAATAAACAGGACACTTTAGATATTAATCAAGAAATAGTGTCTCTGTATATCCTTCAGGAGTTAATCTTCCTAAAAATAACAGCATTTCTGATGCTTGTTTAGCCAATGGTATTGATCACCTCAATGCTTCTGAGACATGTGTTGTACTTCAAGCATTGATCTTTGACATCATGAGACTTCTATGGTGGACACAGTGATGTATAACATTGATTTCAGTTTTATTTTTCTGAAGTCGTGGTTTAAAAAAACTCCTTACTTACCAATATTCCAAAAATCTGTTTTATTTTGTTAGTTAGCCATAGAGATTTAATTAACATTATTATAGTTTAAAAGAATAAGCAAATCTATTATTTTTCAACACATCTCAGAAAATTGTAAGTATGAACCAAGTTGTATGGTTAGAAATTAAATTTTATTAGTGATTGAGAAAACTAGCTGCTTTACAGGCAGATAAATTCATGTGCAATTTAACAACAGCTGATTGTAATGGGGAAACATTTTAATAATGAAGAACCATTGTATCATGAATTAACTAATTCTTTATAAAGCTGAGTATTAATACATATTACTGTAGCTTAATATATTATTAAACTACAGATCACCTTTAGCACCTAGCATGCATTTGGAAAGATTTGTAATTGAAAAATGCCTGCTCAATAGAGATTTCAAGACTGAAGTAGTAGCCTTGCATTCCATTAGACAGCTACACCTTCAGGTCAAGTTCTTGAGACACCCTGATGGAAAGAACAGCCAAAGTATCAATAAGCTTCATTTTAATTACAACCATTTCTGAGCTGTTTCATAAACTGGTAGGAAAACTGTGTTTACCCCCTGAGTCTCTGGACTAGGAGCAGCATATACAATTCATTGTTGCTAAACAAAATAGCAGTATCAATTTTTAGGTGCTAGGGAGCATGTTTGTGCACAGTTCAATTTGATACTAGTCAGTCATCTCTAGCATTGATGCTAATACCACCAGTACCACAGTTCAGATGGAAGAGTGAAGGTTAAAGGGTACCCTATGACCAACAGTTTTTCATAGTGTCACCTGTTTTACAAATCCTTATTCCACTGTCCCAGTAAAAAAAACAAAACAAAAAACCAAACAAACCCACACCCCTCAAAACTTCCCCAAACCCAATACATAGTCATACCCCAGGTGTACCAGGCCACCCAGGCCTTTTTGGCTTTCCCTCTCTGGCACCAGGCCTGTGCCCCCAAATACTGTGCCCGCTCTGTCGCTGGGCCTGTGCACCTTGAACACTGCACCTACGCAGGTGCTGGAGTTCCCACGCTATAGTGGGGCTCCAGTGAGGCCTCCTCCTTCCCCAATAGCCTCACCAAAACCACTAGTGTTATTCAGTAACAAAAAAATATATGAACAGTCCTGTCCATGGGCAATAACCCCCATCAAGAGAAAATTGATTAAAGAAAGCAGCACACCAGCTTACATTTATGTAGGGGTTTGTACTTCTGCTCCCCACAGTCGGCTACAGTCCTTCTTCTGGGGTTGCTGCTGCTTCTCCAGGGTCCTCCATAGTTCCCCTCCTCTAGCCTTTAGACTGCTTACCAAGCCTCTCCATGGAGCTCTGGGACACACTTCTTTCCCTTTGCCCAGGGTTTTTATAGTCCTGGCCTGCCCCCTTCTGGTCATCTGACTAGCTGGCCAGGCTCAGCTTTTAACCCCCACCTTACCAGCACGCTGTGCTGAGAAAGTTCTGGTCTTAAAGGAGCCAACCTGTCTTCTGGTAACAGGGCTAGGGTTCCCTGTTACAGAGCCCATGGAGGAGGGAGCCTCATGGCTGTCCTTCTGTGTCTGATCTATGGTGGATCTGAGCTTGTTACCACCCTGCTACCTGTGGCTTTTTAATCCAAGGTAGAGCAGCTCATGTTTTTTGCAATGGAGATTACTCCAGCATGTTGGCTAAGATCATGGCTATCACACTAGCTCTGCAGGCAAGCTGTATTTTATTGGCTTATTTTATTTTATCTGCCATATTATAGAGGAGACTTAGCTCTTGACAGCATGTCTGCATCTCTCCTGATCAAAGCTTAGCTTACGTAATTAGACACCATCTTGTGCACTGTGTCTACTGACAAAAATGTCCAGGGTGACTTTGAGTCTATGGGAAAAAAACTGTATTGGGCTTGACTCAACCCAGCTTGTACAAGAAGTATAAATTCCACACTTCCCCAGCTAACATAAGCTGCTGCCCCGCACCCTGCCATCCCCCAGAAGATTCACATGCAGGTGATGGTGACTTCAATTTGCAGCTTGTTGCTTATAGACAACTTGATGTTTCAGTAAACCAACACATTTCAGTCAGCCATCACCTTGTCAGCTCTCAGTTGGTACCTTCTCTTGCTGCAGCATCGCTTCCTGGGAGAGTTTCAGCTATGCAGAGTCTTTCACCAGACTTGTCCGCATAAAAAGCGATTCATCTTTCCTAGTATTAGAAACAGATGCTTTCTTAGCCATAAGGAATGGTGCTCTTTAACTGAAGGAATATACAAATGTAAATATCTTATTGGCTTACATGAGTAATCTGTCTTTTCCCTGTATTTCAGTATGAGGCTTTTACCCCATGACCTCATGAGGAAGGCTTGTACTGGGGATTCCTTTCTCAAAGTAGTCTCCACCTTTTTGTACGAAGAAACAAAGTCATTTATGGACTTCAGAACCAGAACTCAGAGTCTGTGCCAGCTTCTCTTCCAGCTCATGGTTTAGGAAAGGCTTCCTATTTCTGTTCCTGGTATTGTATTCATGTGCAGCTGGATCCTAAACAGAAGATGACTCAAGCAAGTGTTCCTGGCCAAGGTTACGGGTCTCCCAAGCCCTCGTTCATCACGTTCTGTTTTTATGTTTGTCAATGGCCAGAACCATTACTGTAAAGCTAGTCTTAAGGAAACTTCGGTGTGAAAAGCTCAGCAGTGAGCTAAACCTCTACATGTCTCATATTCTCATCTGCATCTCTCATTTCAGCAACCATCCAAATCTGTTTACCTTTTGATGTGTGCATCCTTTCCAGAGTAGTCTATGAATTCCTAATATTGGGATATAATGTTGGCTTCTTTAAGCCTTCCCTCCCACGGGATTGAGAGGTTTGAATAATTTCAGGGAACTATTTTTCATTTCCCACAGCAACTACTTGGGCACCTGCTTTCCTCATTTCCTCTTTTTGCTTCAGAGTAGGAGTGAGGGTTGTGTTTAAGTACAGCTTGAGAAGTGATTGAAGAAGATGCAAGCTCATGCTTTCAAGCTGTTTGTTTGCCTCCTGCTTTGCTCTGACTTACTTTCGTCTGTCTCTTGTCTAAGAATTGCTTATGGTCCAGAAACTTATCTTGAAACTGTTTCTAATGGAAAGTTCTTTTCTTTTTTTTCATTTTTTGTTCTTTTGCATGCTTTTTTGCTCTTTTGGAGGTGGGTGGGAATGGAACAAAAGTTACGTCAAGGAGGGACAGATGATAAGGAAAAGAGGAGATTATTAATAAAGGGAAAAGTATATGTAAATCAAGATGAATTCTAAAGACAAATTGTGAGGGGTAAGGGAGGACAGAAGAGAACATCCAGCCAGCAAAGTGGTGGAAGAGGACAGACGCACAGGACTCCATAAAAGGGTAGAAATAGAAATCTAAGTGGAAGAAATGCTAAAACAGATGCTGAACCTGTGCAAATGGGATGGGAAATGCAGCTGAAGGAACTAGTTTAAGAAAAAACAGAATGGGATATTGGTATTAAAGGTTGAACACTGTTCTGTATCCTTCCTTGCTGTAATGTATATCCTTTTTTGTTTCTTACTAGCACGGAGGAGTTGGAATGGGGAAGCATAGGAAAAGGGTTTTGTACAGGTAATTGTACACCAGAAGCCCATCCATAAAACTTCATGAGGGACTTGCAGTTCCAGTTCACTGAGGGGCCTGTTTCCTGATTTTGTTCAGTTAGAGTTTATTGCTTTAGTACCTCTCCATGGCAACTCATTTTCTCCCAAAACCTAACACGGATTTCCTTTTACCCTTTCCTTGTGGGTGTACAGTTCCCCCTCACCTTCTAAGGGTTACTTCTACCCAGTATTTAAGTGTTTTCCATACTCTTGCGTGGTCATGTAGATTTCACTGTGCTGAATGCCATCTGGTTGTAACACAGGCCATCACATGGCTTTGAGCTCTTCCCTCTTTTGGTCCCTTGAAATGTCTTTGTCTTTTTCAGTGACTTCCTATAAAAGAAAAAAATGGTTTTATTAATTTGTATACTCCATATAATGGGTGAGTATATTTTTCTTTGGGCCTGAAGAAGGGATAGGAACAGTGTTACTATAAATCCCATTTTTCCTTCGCTTTCTTCTGCATTGCAGTTGTGCCATTTCCTTGCCTGGCAAAGAAACATGCCATCTGTTCTGTTTTATACAGGTTCTTATCCCATCTTTGTCACCATAATATTTGAGTCATTCTCCTTTCTGTATTAAGCAATGCAGCTAATGTTCCTCATCATTTTGCTCAGTAGTCCTTTTCTGCAAATCCAAGCCACAACTTTCTGATTTCCTTGGGAGCACTAGATGGTTTTGTCTTAGCAGACCTGGGCAGCATTTATTACTTAGCAGCCAGCCTTGTATAAAAGTTTATTTTTCTAAAGATTTAGCATACAGCATTTCTTTGTGTTTGTTTCCTTTTTGTTCAAAGCATCTGTTATTATTTTGGGCAAAGTTTCATGTCTTGGAAATTGGCTGGCTTGTCTGGCTTGCAGGTGTGTCATCTCTATTTGTTTCTGGCTTCTTGTGGCTGCCCTGTATAAAAGGTGACTGGTAAAGGAGTTGTTACATGGTAATGGGGAAACTTGATAGGTAAGGAAGGGTAGTAGGTTGAATTGCTGCACATGATACCTCATACATATTTTTCACAAATCAGTCTTGATCACATGTGAAGGCAGGGAGTGCATGATTGTGCAGTATTTTTATAGGAAGAGCCGTGACTTTGAACAGACGCTCCATCATCTGAGCTTTGACCTGTTAATGACTTCCTCATTGAGGTTTTGTGAAGCGGTGAGTCATTGCAGTTGGCAGATTCAGCCTGTTAATCCGTCAGGGTGGAATAAGAGGAAAACACACATTGTGTAACTATTCTGAAAGCTATTGGCAGCAATGTAGCAGAAGTTAGAGAAATAGGAGCTGTGGAATGATGGATGCCCTTCCTGTCTCTTGGAAGCAGGCAGCTCTAAGTAGAATGGACTACTTTTTAGCTTCCAGTATTGCCCTCCGTATTTCTGACAAGTGAGGTAATTTAGCTGCTAGAATAAACAAGAGATAGGGTTATATGCCAATAAATTACTGTACTGTAGAAATGGACAGGAGTTAGTGAGAGTAATCAAAGGTTACTGGGGTAGGAATACCTATGAAGCTATTATGATGCATTTTTTTTCTTCCCCCTGCGCACACTTTCATTTTCTGAGCACTCTCCTTTTGTGCAGAATTAGGCAAGCATGTTTGGTTTTTAGAATTCAGTGCAGACTCCTAAAGGAATCCATAAACCCTGTATTGTGCAATGGAGATTTGGCTTTTGTTCTTAAAGTAAAGGTGATTCTGACCTGAAAATACTAGTTCTCTCTGTGTTTGTTAAAAGTAATGTATTAGTTCACAACCTACAGAAATAAAAATGGTCTTCCAATGCTTATACAGCTTAATTATGCAGTCATTTAAGACCTAGCTGTATACGTAGGAAAAGAATATTCTATTCAAGAAGTCAAGCAAAGCTGATACTCAGGACATGGTGAGTGGAGGACAGCAAAGAAAAAGAGGAATACATTGCCACAGAATTCAGACCAGTGTCCTGGCTGGTGCTGTTATTAAAGCCAAGCAACAGATAGAGCGCTCCAAAGAGCTCTTCATTACATATGTGAGATTCAGGCCCCAAACATGTAGCACATTTTGAGTTGCATATACCATAAAGGCAATAACTAGGGCTGTGTGAAGCTTCAGTCCCATATTCGATTCGGCCCAAATCGGTGGCCAGATCTTTGAATCAAATTGGAACCCTCTGAATCGATTTGGAAAGATTCGGTGGTTCAGACATTGACACAGCTTTAAATGTTTTTTCTATATACCTCAAGGTACTAGGTGGCTCGTGAATGTTGAGATGCTGCGGTGGATGGAGTGTTCCACAGGAGCACAGGGGGCTCCCTAGCACACTTGGCAGCAGACCCAGAAGTGGACCACAAGCACTTCCAATTCTCTTCCAAGTCTGCTGGGTAGCATGCTGGGAGGCCCCCCCCATAACCCCCCGGCTCGGCGTCTGGTGCCTCCTGGGTCTGGGGGGGCACCTGGGGTCCCCCCATGGCTGATTGCTGAGCTGGGGGTGCAGGGGGGTTCCCTGTGCACTCCCTGTTGGACCCAGAAGTGGACCGGAAGTACTTCTGGTCCACTTCTGGGTTCACTGCCAAACATGTGCCCCCCCCCCCGTGCTCCTGTGGGACACTCCATCTGCCCCAACATCACAGTGTTCACGAGCCATGCCTGGTACCTCGAGGTGTGTAGAAAAAACATTCAAAGCTGTGTCTATGGCCGAATTGCCAAATCTCTCCAAATTGATTCGGAGGGTTCCAATTCGATTAGGAGATTTAGCCACTGAATTGGGCTGAATCTCTACTGAATTGAATATAGGACTGAAACTTCACACAGCCCTAGTTATTGCCTTTATGGTATATGCAACTCAAAATTTGCAATGAAGAGCACTTTGGAGCGCTCTGTCTATTGCTCTATCTGTTGATTCTCTGAATCGGCATTGAATATTCAGATTTGGATTCAACTGAATTGAATTGGGGACAGTGATCTAAATCAATGAATCAAATCTCTGTCCCTGATTTGGGCTGAATCCAAATCCGAATTTGAATATGGCCCATTTTGCACATCCCTAGCAATAGCAGTGATGCATCTGGTATGCTTCTTAGGCTTCTGACATTTTTCTGGGTAATAAAAGAAAAAACAAAAAGAAAAAGATTCTGCTCTTTTTATAGAGCCAAAAACCTAGGCTGTGATCATTGCTGACTGTGTGCAATTCCTAGGGGTGTCATTTCAACATCATTTGTTATTCTGTGAACCTGTTGCTCCTTCCTGAAGCATTGGCTAAACCTTCAAGAAAGCATGTGGGTTCTAATGGGTATATAGTCACCAGATATGTATGTAAATGGACTTCAGTGCACAGTTCACTGTAATGTGACACAAGTTTTTGCCTATTTCTTTTGTTATAACAAACATTAGTTTGTATAGTACTGCCTAAATTATTGAAATGCATAGTATCACTTGGTCCTACACTCTGCTTTGTAATATAATTGTACTTCATTCAACCCCGTAATAATGAGAACCTGAAATGGTGGAGGGGAAGCAGCTGTCAAAGGGCTCCCATGGAATTGACAGGAGCTGGCCTGTTTTAGAGCTGCTAATACCACAGGAGTGACAGTGATAAAGATGGTTTATTGTGTACTTAATGAGCATTGCTTACATTATTTTTGGGTAAGTTCATAGCCTTTTTTTACAGACCTGAGACTATCTACTTAAATGTAGTACGTAGTACTTTAATATTCTCTCCCTATGCCTACATATATTATTTGGTGATTAATCAGCTCCTGGATTGCATGGCTTTATATCTCTGGAATATAATTTGTTTCTGAAAACCGGAAAGACTTGGCTTCTTTGCCTCATAATATTGTATCTTTTCTGGTGGGCCAGATTACTTAAAATTGCATGTTTGCAAGTAGGGAATTTGGTGAAATCTCTTCCAGCATTTTTGAGATTTTTGGAGCATGATGTGTAATGCATTTACAGTTACTGGTATAATTTATCTGTATCTTTTAATGAACAAGACAGTCTTGAACTGTAAGCTCCTTGTATTCACAGGTATCTCTGACTGCAGGTGGTGAAGAATGCATGGAAAAAGAATTGTTTTCATTTGTTATAATGTCCTTTTCTCAGGGTTGAACATTGGACATGTTTGCACATTTCACTGCACTAACAAAGTGCTTTGTCAAGAAGTGGGCCTGTGTAGCAAGTTTTCAGTATGAATTTTAGATTCAGTGAAGACCTATCTTAAAAGATTCTTTTGTTGCTCATCTCTGACAACACTGTTTCTTTTTAAAATAATGGTATTTTAAGGGTAGAATTAATGTTTACTTTCAGAATTTTAACTAAGCTTTAAATATGGAGACTTTCCCCTATAGGGCAAACATGCTGCTCTCTTTCTTTCTCTTCTAGGAACATTGAGAGGGAGAGATGGGGAGAGGGAAAGGGAAAGATTATATTCTGTGCTGAAGTATACACACATAACTAGTGCCAAGTTTGTCATCTTGGAAGAGAGAGAAATCTGAGATATAAAAAGACATGCCACTTAAAGACAGTAAGGCTGACCAATTTACTTACTCTTTTTGTTAGATTATCAATTTCCCTAATAGGCTACTCATCCCACTATAATGTTTGCATCATACTGTGACATGACACTGTTGTTGACATCTTAACATAGTATCATAGAACAAGGATGCAACTTGCATGTCTGAGCTGAGATAGGATGACTTTAAGAGAATGTGCCTCATACATACATGGTATGGATGTGTGTGTCTTAGAGACTGTCACATCTCACTTTCATTAGATGTGTATTCTCAACAGACAAGATTCTAAACTGAAATAATTCAGGACGATAGTTAGTGGTGAAAAGCAGATAATTTGTCTACTCTAAGTAGTTAGTGTGATTAAAAATAGATGTTCTCAGGGTCTTGCTCTTAGGGTCATTTTTACATGCAAGCCTTTTTACCCTGTCAAAGTGGCAGTCCAAGGAGAGGTGTAGTGAGAGTAAGAAGGAATTGAACTGGGAGACAAGTAACATTAGTTTGGTTAAATTATGCTTGGAACAGCAATTCATAAACTATATGAATTTAAATATTTTGCTGATGAAAACCAAGTTGCTTCTTTTTATTTTCATGATCACTATCAGCACTAGATATTTTGTTACTATAATTTGTTTATTATTTAATAATTATATATTGCACAGCATTTATATAGATCTAAGAAGGTGCAGTGCAGCAAGGTTTATCCATAAAATTATGAAACTATTTATAAAATCACAACTTGCAACTCTCCAGAAAGCTGGGTTCTTGACTTCTCTTTGGGAGAGACTTGAAATTATTTCAGATTTCTATTTTGATTTGTATATTGATCAACATCCCTAAATGACTAACTTCTGAAACTTTGAACTTCAGTTTGAATTTGAAAGTTCATTGGGTGGTATATTTACTTAGTGTCTCTTGCAGTTTAATCTCTTTGTTTTTTAGATGAAAACAGGAAGGGAGAAATTAGCTGTTGCTTGGATTGTAAACTCCTTGAGGTGGGGACTGCTTTTTATTGTCTGTGTTGAGGTCCTGGCCCATGATTGGGACTCAGAACTGCTACTACAATAATAATATTTCTAGAGATTTTGCTGTTGTCAAGTAGAGAGAATTTAAGAATTGCTGGCTCCTTTAATGTAGCACATCTTTGCAACCAACCGCTGGATTCCAAACAAACAGATTTTGAAAGTGCAAGAACAAGACAATTAAAGAGACCAACAACAGGACTGTGTATGTACAGATTATTTTTCCAAACAGTGTGAGCTATTGGCAAATGTCATGTGTAGATGCTTGATACAAACAACATTTGGTTTTGTATAATGTAATTTTGAGAAATGTAAATCAAAACCTGTTACAAACAAACCAGCCACTACCATTCTTTTGTTTCTTTATCCCTCTTCAGTGTTTATAGCAGTATAAACAGATGAATAATCAAAGCTAGCTAATGACTTGAAAATGTATAAAGCTCTGACAGCTTGTTATCTGGTCAGTTCTTTAAAAAAAAAAAAAAAAATATAGATTCTATGGTTGGGCATGACTCCCTTGTTAATTACTGTTTTATGACCATGTTATCCTAGTATAAAATGGTATTTTTTTTGTTTTGTTTTTTCCTTTTGCTGTGGAAACCAACAAACTTGAAGAACTAACTAGTGAAATGCTGAAACTTTCTATGGATGGATGGAATTCTACTTCCTGTTTTTTTCCCACCAAAACAGTAGCTTTCTAGTTACAAAAGTGGGAGGCAATTTCTTAGTGTAATATCATTTATTGGATCAACTATGTACATGGGATAAAGTTAGACAAGCTTTTGAATGCAAGAAGTTCTTCATCGTTTCTGGACCATCAAGGTGACAACATCACTCTTAAATTAGCAACATAAGTGGTATTTTTGAACTAACATGCAGGTTGCAGTTCTTTTATTCCTGTGTTGTGGATGTATAAACACATGTGTGAAGACTTGACTATGCACAGTAGTCACACAGGCTGGGCAGATATTTGACTATGTACTGATGCTCGGTGTGGATGTGTACCTGATGAAAACTTAGCTGGCCAGAAATCAATAACTAGGGGGTGATAAAAAGGTCCCTTCCAGCCCCCAACAACTATGAAATGGAGTAGAAGTATCTTCCTGTGTTTTAGCCCCATACGTAGGTGGATAAGAAATTTTCCTGGTATGTCGGAGACCTAGGATCTAGGCTGCCCCAGCCCTCATTCAATGGGGCTGTGAACATCTGTGTCCCCAGCCTGGTGTTCTAATGACCAGGCCACAGATTTGGTATAATCCAAGCCTTTCTCCAGCTCTCTTTTAAAACTGCTCTCTTAGGCAGCCAAAAAAGGAGCAATGAGGAAGAGGAAAAGACAGAGGCTGTACATCTCAGCATAAGCAGATCTAGGATTTTTAAAGGGGGGATGTGTGGGAGCAGTAACTGATGCTGCAGGAGTGGCTGCACTCCTCCCTCTCACCCTTCTCCCAAACCAAGATACAAGACTATGGCACACACCAGGACCATGCTGCAAGAGCAGTGACTGGGGACTTTTTAAGTGACTGAGGACTGAAGCAGGTAAGTATCTTGCCTTCGTCCCTGCTCATGGCACCTCTTCCCCCTCGACTTTATGCCTCTTGGTGCAGGAAAGGAAAACATGCTTCCCCCACCATTGCTGTCCTGACTGCTTCTGCCCCACTCCAGTTGGGGCTTCGTGGAGTTGGCCTCAGCTGAGATAGTGGCTGTGCTGGGTAGGTTCCTGCTGTGTGAGCCTGCTCCTGGGCTGGTGAAAAATGTCCACAGGGCCTGTGCTGGGAGGAGGAATCTGCCCGCTGCTGCTGTTGTCCCTGGCTGAGCCTTGTTCCATGCACAGCCTAGTTGGGGTGGGGCAGGAATGACTCTAGAGCTCTCCCTGCCCACAAGGCAGCTGCAGACAGCAACAGTGGTGGGTGGGAGAGGGGAAAATGACAGGGGAGGGTAGGTGCCACTGAGCATGGAGGGAAAGGGAGAGAGTGCTGAGCCCGGGGGGCATGGATTTTTACCTGCTTCAGGGACTTGAAAAGGTTCTGAGTACTACTCCCACAGTGGAGTTTAAAAGCGGGGATCCAGCTGCCCCACTCTACCTGATTTTGGATCTGCCCCTGCATCTCAGTGAGATGGATGCTGCTCTGGAACAGAGTAGGCCCTCGTTTCTAGCCTGGAGCCTTGCAGCTTATATGTCCACAATGAAAGGCGAGATCAAAACCACCCTGGTATGGGGCTAGAATATTGCCATTTAAGACTGCTTGCAGATGTTAAAAAAAAATCAAAAAAACCCTCATGCTTTACCAGAAGAAGCAGCGCATTATTTCATCCTAGCTCTTCAGTGTTCTTAAAGATTGGGTGCTTCAGCGGGGCTTTTTGGTGCTTTTGGCTAAAGCCAATTCAGTCAGCTATTAGATAAAAGCGCCCAAAAAGGCCCACTAAAGCATCCAATCTTTACAGATGTTGAGCGAGCCAGGTTGAGGTAACGTGCTGCTGCTTCTGGGCATGCACAGGGCGTAGCATGGGAAAGCGCCGAGTTTAAAGTAAAGCACTTTTTTGTGGGGGGTTTTTGTATACCCGAAGTGTACAGAGGAAAGTAGAATTTCTCACAAAGTTCTTTTATGTGTACAAAGGACACAAAATGAATTTTTGTAGAGAGATTTTTTTTTTAACCGATTATATTGAATGCAGTACAAGAGTATTTTAACAATGGAATGTGAAACGCTTGCAGGCAGATATGAGATTTTCAAATTGACTATGCCCCTTTGCTATATCGAAAGCTAAATTGTTGCTGTTGAGTGCTGGGAGTTTGTAGCAGATTCAGGCCTGAGAGGATATGAGGTATGCTTTTGTTTTAATAGAGTAGGAAACTTTGGAAAGTTTTTTTTTTTTTTTTTTTTTTTTCCCTTGTTCATGGAATGAAAACACTTTTCTCCAGAACCTTCAAGATTATCGTATTCTGTAAAGAGAATTTGTTTAATTACTTCTAGTAAGAAGTCGTGGAAAGGGTCAAACTTAATCCAGTGGAGCATATTGGCTGTTCTTATTTAAAACAGCAATCTTCATTTATGGTTACTTGGTACTTACTCTTTAAAGGCTCATTCAGATGTACTATTTATAGAAGGTTGTTGTTCAGGTGATTGTTTTGCTTTTATTTTCTGCTATAATCTTGTCTAATTTACTTTTGAAGCATTCTGAGGAGAAGCTGCTTCTTTCCTTGTGTATGCATTGCAGGAATATATTCTCTGTGGGAATGTCTACATATTCATTAATGTGCTGTATTATGGTGCATTAAGTTTAGTACCTGTAATGATAGATACAAACTTAATTAACTTAATGCACAGTAGAATTAGTCTTTTGTGTATTAGGCGTCTCTTGTAGATGCACCCAGAGTAATACAAAAAACTAGGCATTGGATTAGTTCAGAAAGAGCTGCAGGACAAAGACAGAAGATCAGTGTGGATGAGCAGGAAACGAGAGTTACTTCTTACATAAAGGTAAAACAGTATCAGTACCACAAAAGAATTATATGGAGAAAAGAAATGAAAGAAAGTGGAGAGAAAAATATGGCACCTGTTGGAACTTCATTAGGAGGCATGATGATGCTTATTCAATATTTTGTTTGATAGGGATTTCAGCAATAAAAAAATGGAGGGATTTGGACACTGAAGTAGATAATTTACATGTCTTAATGTTTGTATTAGAGAACAATTTGGTTCTTGCGATGACTTGCATATAAATTTAATATGCAAGAAGAAAGAAAATCTCCCCATCGTGATTCTTTTGAGATGAGGGCTTTTCTCAACACTAGCTGTTTAGAGAAGGAGCTGTGTTTTTTTTAATTGCAAAATTGTAATACCATATTTACTTGAATTCAAGGTAAGGGTCTTTACCCCAATCACTATGGTGGAAAAAAGCCTGGTCTTAGATTGGAGTATTAGACTGGTGGCTTAACTCTGCCTTCAGCCCCAGGCATAGGCCTAAAGCTGGAGTTGAGCTGCTGCCTATCCTGGGTTGGGATGGCTTGTGTGATAGGCGAGGGGTATGTAGAGAATAGAGTGTGGAACAAGCTGGGGAGACCCATGTATGCAGCTTGGGTGGGGGTGGGGGGAGAGGGAACAAGGGTTGGGGATCTGGCTCCTTGCCCCCTGCCATGACTTTCTTCACTGCAATGGTGGTGTGGGGGACAAATTTAGGAGGGCACTCCAATAATTAGATTTAATAAATGGAAAATTATAACAAATTTATAGTTATCCGTGTATAGAATCTAATTATCGGGATCATCTTCAATTCAAGGTCATCTTTGATTTGGGTAAATACTTATAGGAGTAGGTGTTTAAAACTAATTAGAACAACAAGTCTTTCTTTAGAGGGCAGTATCAGTGCAAACACTGATCCTGCAGAGTGCAGTGCACTGATGTCAGCACAAGATAACAAAGAACATAAATGCTTAAGTGAAGTGCAAATGCATGCCTGAAGTATGTCCTTTCCATGCCTAGTTGTTCTTGTTCTAATCTTGCACCATATGGTCTTTAATAATGGCAAATGTATGCCCTGATGATTAGCAGATCTTTTCCATTTGTGGGTTAAGAATAACATTTAAGACAACGCGTGATTCATTTTTGGCCCATTCATAAGGTATCTTTTTTCTTTAATAGAGTTTGTCTCCACTGTTGCTTTTTGTCTTTTTCCTTCCTTATTCCTTCATACTATGCACTTTGTACTTTTCCTTTGTATTATGCTATCTAAGAATTTCAAAGGGCCTCTTGAGCTTTATGTTAAATCTTCTCAGTATCCTTTTAAGGAATTATCCATTTTTTACAGATCAAGAAAGTAAAGGATGGATTGGTTAAGTGACCTCCACAGCATCACTCTGGACTTGTACTAGAGCCAGGCATAAAAATCAGATGTTCAGTGTCCTAATCCTGTACATGAACTGAAAGCCCTTCCATCCTATCTTCTGCTTGTTTTCACACCTGAAGCCAGTTGTTTTGAAATGTTAACAGATGAGTTGAAGCATTTTAAAGTATGTCAAAATAATGCATATGGTGAAGTGGGCCAAACATCCCATTTAAAAATCAGGTACATTATCTCAACCTAGAGTGGCTTGGAGGATGTATTCTGAAATAAAAGGGCTAGTTTTGAGAGGGGGCTGGATTCAGGCGATAGGCACATGAACAATTGACTGCAACATGAATGGAGTGATCCATAGTAACTGTCTGTGTGCATGCTGTGCTGACCAGAAGATAACACTTGGTAGTTTATCCCCAGTGAAAGAGGGGAAGACACTGCAGTTTAGCATGCACATGGGGAGCTACCATGGAGCTGCCGGTGCATTTTAATCACTTCTTGCCTTTCACTCTTCAGTGAGTTGTTAAGTGCCCATACCTACTCTTGATTTAATGGGTTAATTTTTCAGTAGCATCAATTAAAATTGTTTTTGTATTGAAATTTTCTCTGAAAGGAACCTTGTACTATTTATACTTAATAGCATGTTATCCTTTGTATTCTCTGGAGAGATTTGTTGACTCATTTCCTTTTCATAGCCTAGCCTTATGTCACTATTGCTGTGTAGAAAAATGTGTATTATATGCTCCTGTTTTCCTTCTTCAGAAAACAGATTATCTTGTAATTTTCTTATATAGTCCTTGACTGGAGATAAATCTGGAATAACTGGCCTCCAATTTTTATGATCTTGTAAATGATATCATAACTACAAGAAGAGCAAAAAGCCCTGTCTTTCTAATTAATATTTCTCTAGTAACTGTGTGAGGTTATTTTGTTCAGTCTTACCAGATTTTTTCAAAAAAAGTTTTTTAATTTTGTGTACATTTTTCTTTATGTCTTCTACTTAAAAGCTTTATATTATATTCTTATTTCTCTACATTATGAAATACTCCCTTTGAAAGTGCTTGTCTCTTCGTATCTTCCTGCATTTTCAGCATGTTGGAAATCCACAAATTATTTTCTGTGATTATCCCCCCCCC
>NW_017729033.1:97994000-97998120 GCF_001723915.1 Gavialis gangeticus | reverse complement strand
TTTAAGCTGGTTAATAATTGGGAAATCTTTTATAGGCTGCAGTTTTGAAACATCTTTTTCAACCTGTAGCTACTTGATCTCATCGTCTCTGATCTAGGGGTAACATTAAAGCAAGAGCAATGCTAACTACTGTAGTTAAGACTGTAATTGTGTCTTTAGTGCAAAACAGTTTACAAAGTAATCAGCACTATAATAAATAAGAAAGGGTAGAATTTTTGCATCCATGCAAATATCTAGGAGGTTTATTGTAATTTAATAGCTACTGTGGGCCACTATTTACTGTATCACATCACCACTTAATGCTGTTTGTAGTATTTGCTGTGCATAAAATAGAAAATACCACCTATGAGCTCAGTAGTTTTTCTTAGTGGTTCCCACATAAGTGAATAACTACACAATTTAGGATTTAATTATTTATGATGGTATTCTATAGTGCCTTTAAAAATGTACTCTAGTAGATTTTGTGAAAGCCATCAATTTTTAATATAAGGCCTTATTGCAATACCTAGAAGAATCTTAGCCAGGAAGATGATATCTGCATTGTGCAGAATGATAGTTATCTATCTATTCAAAACCTGTCCAGTACTTAACATTCTATTCTTAAAGGAATTAAACAAGGAGGCATCCCACGGGTCACTTCTGCCTCCACCTGAATATCAATATCATCATCATCATCCTGGATCCCCTACCTTTCCCTTTTGAGTTGAGACCATGGACCTGGGACCATGCTGATAGCATTGTAGATGTTTTTCTCTTGGCTGTGGACAGTCCATGGGTATGGACTGCTTGGAAATATTGAATGCAGTTCTCAATGGGATCTTTCTGTCCTGCCTTCAAGATATATTTGGGAATTAATGGGATCAGACTGAGAGTGTCATCTGTTCTTCTAAGACTGTACCAAGGGAGTCATGGGTATCTGTTCCTTCATATCAGTAGGGAGAACACAGCTGTCCCTCTGTTCCCATACCTTTTTCAACTTCTAGTTTAAACTGCTATGAAACATTATGGATTAAAAGGCAAGCTTTTCACAAATAACACCCTGCTGGACTATATTGCCTTCACATTAAATACAGAAAGCAACATCTGCCAGCTCTACAATGGCTTTGCTGAGATCATCAATAGGAAGAACAGCAGCTGACTGAAGGTGAATTTCAGAAAGGTTGAGGAGATGCAGATGCGGGAAAAAGGAAAGCACATAAAGAATTCATCTTCCTAATGTTTCCTGCTGTTGAGGGCATCTGTTGACTTAGTGCTTACCTGGGCTTCTTGCTGTATCAGGAAAGTCAAACAGCCATGACTTACAAAAATGTCCGTTTTCATCTACAGCTGGCAAGAAGATCGTATTCCCTTTTTTATAATCAGACTTAGCTGCAGTGACCCTTGCATTCCTGCCCTCCAGGTTAATGATTTATGTCCAGGGTATGAAATCACCAGTCTTCAGTTGGGTCAGAAAAAACATCCTGTCTACTCAAGAACACAGGCAGCTGAAGGCAAGTTACCCCATTGTTTGTTCTTTCTGCTACATCGTATAGCATACATGGTCAAATTTAAGGCCTTCTCTTCAGTACCATCCAAAGGTTTTTGAGAGATTACTTTACCTTGTGTAATCCTGGCTCTCCATGACAACTACATTCACTCCCCTAGAACTAACCTGTTCTTGGTTTCAAAAACAAGTCTTTTCTTGTGCAAGAAAACAATATGTTGTTGACATACTAGTCTGCAACCTTTAAAGTCATTCCTGAAGAGATCTGGATAGAGATCTTGAACCTTAGCCTCAAGAGAACCAAAGGCAAGTTGGATCAGTCCCCCAACCTGCTGGTCTCAATCCAGAAATTCAAGAAAGGAAGCACTGGCGATGTGTCGGGGGTGCATGTGGGTGCACGTACACCCCCCGAAATTAGCCGTGCACCCCCTGGAAGCGCCAGCTGCAAAACTGGAAGTGCATTTCTGTTTTCGCTGCTGGCTCAGTAATCGGATGCTGGGGAAATACCCCTCCCCTGCTGGTGATCTGGTGCCCCCTCCCAGACTCAGGAGGCACCAGTCGCCCATGAAGGGAAGAATGTATTTTATGTTCACATGTCATGGCTACTGAAGGTGTATCCAGTGCAGTGACGCAGGAGGGGAAGTGTTATAGCTTGAAATGTAGCCAAAAATACTGGATTAGTTAATTTCCATATTATTAACAAGATGAATAAATTAAAAAATACAGGGTTTTAGCAACAGAGGCAACCCACTTGTTAAAATGGATTACTTTGCATACCTGCTTTTCTGCATAACTACAGACCAGTATTGACAACCTCTCTCCAATGTTTGCAGCTATGAATAGTCAAGCTTCCCTGGTGGACAGATTACCAAAGGAAGATTTATAATTACATATTTTTTCCTTATTAGTCTTATATAACATGGTAAATATATCACAACAGGAAATACCATGGTAAAAAGAACTGTCTGTGTAGCTTCTAGAAGTGTCTCAAATGAGACTTGTAGTCCAATATTTACATGTATGTTTGTATGTGTGTGTAAACCAGTAATTCTCAACCAGGCTGTCACAGGATGCTGAGGTGCAATTATGTGTGAGGAGATAAGTGACGTGGAGAAATATCAGTTAGCTTAGGTTCAGGTTTGTCTCTGTCTGGCCAATCCCGACCTTTACTGCTTGGCCCCTCTGCGAGCCCTCTAATATATAATTTGTTTTTTAAATTGGTTGCTCCTCAGTTCATAAAAATTGTAGCAGAGGGGTGTTCAAGCCCAGAAAAGTTGAGAGCACCTGGTATAAGTCCTTCTACCCTTGCTTCCTCCTATCTAGCTCTGTTCCACTGCCATCTTAGTTCCATAGTCATGTCTTTCTATCTTGTGGTTTCTTCCTAGGTTTCTCACCAGTCAGAGATTCCAGCCCAAGTTTTGTTTTGTTTTGTTTTTTTGAGGTTTATCTCTTTCTTCATACTCCCCTTGTGACTTTGAGACTTTTCTCTATCCTACCGTCTTCCTGTCTCCCCCTGACTTGGGCTCTTGATCCCAATATACCTTCTTGTCGAGCTCTTGTCCCATACCATTTGAGTCGGGGAGCTTCTCCCCTCTCAGCATCACAGAGGTCTCCATAGTTAGGGCTGTATTCACAAATCTATTGTGTTGTTTTCAGAAATGCCCCGACTGGCTAAAATTCAAGACAGAAATGTTTTCTTAGAATCTTTGTGAATGTGTTTGGCAATAGGAATCTGGTTCACCAAACTAGAAGGTTGAAGGGAAAAAAGCTAGTACTCAGTCTGCATTAGGGTCACAGTTGAACACTTAAAGAAGAGATGGCAGCTAGTTCAGTAGGATGAACTGACAATCTTTCATTGTTGTTTTGGCACAAGTCTGCAGGTCTTGAACCCATAAGAATTCAGCAGATTCGTGCTTATCTTTGCTTATGAGGGTAGTCCCATAGCAGTCAGGGAGTCTGCTTACATGAGTAATGATCAGTTATGTGAATAAGTGTTTGCAGGAGCGGGTTTATTTGTGAATCTTCTTGATGGGACCAGAGTTTCTTGCTACTCCACTTTATCTGCCTCATTTCACCTGTCTGCCATCTTGGTTCAGCTCTTGTACCATATCATTTGAGTCAAGCAGCTTCTCATTCTACACCATGTATACCTACAGAATTATTCTGAGGATACGTTTCGAGGTACAAACACTTCTGAATGTAATAGGCTGTAGTGATTTCTCTGTGAATGAGGAATCATATACTAGGAGCATAAAGCTCTTTCCTTTCTGTGTTTATAAGACATCAAAAAGGAATATATTTGAGAGATGTTTGTATTGTGCATGGAGAGAGCAATGAAATGGTTAATGGAATGAGTGTACTACAGACTGTTAGTTTATAGGACCAGAATGGCAGCCCACAGAATTTAGGAAGCAATAACTAACTTGAAAGTGATGTGAACATGAGTAGTAAAACTTTTTGAAATTATTCTTCTAATAACCCAGTAGAGAGAAATTTAATTTCTGCTTTTGTCCTGGGGGGTGGAACTGGGGGTGTTGGCAGGTCCATTGGCTGCAGTGGACCAGTTAGGGATGAGGGAAGATAGCCTGGTCAGGACTGGGGGGAAAGAAGGAATGAACATAGCACAGCTTCAGAGCT
>NW_017729033.1:97974745-97989000 GCF_001723915.1 Gavialis gangeticus | reverse complement strand
CTGTGTTTATAAGACATCAAAAAGGAATATATTTGAGAGATGTTTGTATTGTGCATGGAGAGAGCAATGAAATGGTTAATGGAATGAGTGTACTACAGACTGTTAGTTTATAGGACCAGAATGGCAGCCCACAGAATTTAGGAAGCAATAACTAACTTGAAAGTGATGTGAACATGAGTAGTAAAACTTTTTGAAATTATTCTTCTAATAACCCAGTAGAGAGAAATTTAATTTCTGCTTTTGTCCTGGGGGGTGGAACTGGGGGTGGGGGGGAGGGGAGGGGAAGCTGAGTAATTGAACAGCTGCATTTTTTGTAGTCTTATATTTTATAAAGCATTCTTTTCTCTGCAAAGAAAGTAGCACACATGCTTATACTGCATCGTTGTCTTTCTTAAAATTGGCAGTCTTAAATGCAGATGAGTGCACAAATATCCTTATTAAGTGGAAGAGGGGACTCTTTTGTTTCTTACTCAATTATTTTCTCTTTTGTTATCTGTCTGTCTCCATTTAGGGCTATGGATTTAGAATACATAAAACAGCAAGCCAGATATCTTCCTTGTGTAACTCCTGTGACTTCAGTGGAGTTACCCTTTGGATTAATTTGTTACAGTAGGATTAAAGAATAAAATAATGCCCCACCTTTTTCCCCTCTCAAGTATGTACATTTCTCCTTGGTAGCAATATGCCAGGTTTGTTTTGCACTGTTTTGAAACAGCTTCTGCATTGTTTTGTTTCTGTTAGGCTGCAGTTGGTTATTGTGGGCTGCAGAGCACTGTGGGGACAAATTTCGTTTTGTCAGAAAAGATGGAGAAATATCCCAGTTTTGAGTGTTTCTATTCTTAAATTCTGCAAAAAGCAAAGTTCTCATAAATGGGAAAGATCACTTGTTTGTAAAATTTGTGACTTCCTGCTAGTCTTCCTGCATAAAGATATAAACCCTTCCGCAAAATAAGAAAAGGTGTGTGTTTCAGACATCAGTGATAGTCTCTCTCCTTAGTTATCTTTGCAGATATTCTGTGAAAAAGTTAATTTTCCTAAATCAAGAAGGGCTAGCTTTGAAATAATCTCTTAGCACAAGGAACTTAACCAGAAAGGTTTTGAAGGAAGGAAGGTGACTATGCAAATTATAAGAGACCTCTGTTAGATTTCTAGAGTGAAAAGAACATAAATTCCATATTCTGCCTTCCAGCTAGTATGATGGTTTTAGCAATAATGCCCAGCTTATTATATTAAAGGTCTTATGGCAGAGACCAAAACCCTAGCCAGGGTCAGGGTAAATTGTACTAAGTACCATACAACTGTAGATAGACTGTCCCAAAGATTTTATAAATTAGTTTAATGGGGTAGTATGAAGAAATATTGTGCATTGTGTATTTTATAATCCAAATGTAGGTTTTTAAGGAATGACTGAATCAAGAGGATAGTACCGGCCTATATAGACACAGCACCAGAGCGTCAGCTGAAGAACTAAATAGTTTTGACCTGTCAACAACCTGAGAAAAGAAGGAAATGTGGTCAGAATGTATATAAGCATTATAGTGTATCATGAGATGGTCTGAATAATTAGAATTATAGAACAATTAAAAATAATACATCTACATACCCAAAAAGATAAGTGAACAGAGAGCAGAGAATGAAGCGTCTCTCGTATATGACAACAATATAGGATTGAAGCTGGAGGATGTTCTTTCCCTAATGCTCCTTTAACCTAGCTATAGAAAAAATGTCATGTTCACTGCAGAATTCTCAGAATGAAGTGAGTAAAATGGGCCACATCAACTTCTTTGGATATGCAGACAATCTGCCTGTCCCTAAAGAGACAGAAACTATTGTACAGCAGATGTTTGGAGACTTAAAGAAGTGGCAAAATTATGGGAATTAAGATTAATGAAGGAGAAAAAAAATAATGATACATGGTGATGAGGCATTAAGCAGATTGGAAAAACATACCTATCAGGTGGTGATAAAGATGTCAAGAATTTAGACAGGAGCACCAGTTAGAAATAAAACTTTGAGGAGAGAAAATTAACGTGTGAGCACAGGGTAGGAATGCATCTTAAATTTCCTCAGCATACAATTTTTAATTCCAGATGTAGTGTGGGGACTTGCAGGGATCTCTTGAGTTACTAAATGTAGTCTTCTGTTGATGTAGGCAACTGGTCACCAGCTCATAGAGTCTGTTTCTGAAACTACTACTGAGAGAACACTTTGTAGAACATTGTTAGGCCTTTGGATTTTTTTAATAAGGAGGTAAAACCTGGGCACTTGATGAACAGGAGAAAAGACAATGAAAATTCTTTAAAATAAAGTATTGAGACACATTTTGGGTTCAACAAGGGAGAATATGTTGAGAGGATCTAATAAGGAAAAATGGGAGGTCCGTGCAGATGTCAGTATAGTGAAAACTCAGTGACTCTAGTGGGCAGGGCATGTGGTTAGTGGGCAAGGCATGATGGAATAAAGGCCAGATACATTTATTTTGGAAAGCCAATCTTATAGAGTTTTACCTTTTGACTGATCAGGGAGAAGATGGAAGAATAATATTGAGCAAGAACTGAGCACTTACCTAAATTGCCAGCTAAGAGAAACATGTTTTTAACAGAAAAGAGGTGGAGCAGATACTAAAACGTTACTTCGCTCCGTTTGGGACAGGAGCACATCAAGTGCAACATCCACCCCATGGCTTTGCTAATAATTTCTATGGTTGAAATCATTGACTACTTAAATTTATTCACAGCTATTGGCATAGCATGAGAGGAGTATATGTTGCAAAACTTTATATTTTTTAAAATTATGTTATAAAATAATGTGCTAGTAAATGAATCTATACTTCCCTCTTAGGAGTCCTTTCTTTACAGAGGCTAGACAAAGAACCTATTTTACAAATGTCCCTTACTCTGATTTTGCTCCCTGTTTCTCCTCTGTATGTCTTTCTCTTTGTAGTGTTGCCATATCCTTACTGTGAAAACATGAATTGGCTATGATTTAGGAGGTAACACTATTCTCCATTAAATACTTTATCTTTAAATTATAATTACTTTATCTGAGCAGGAATTTGAATATAGTAATGTCACTTTTATTATCTCAGTAATGTAACAGTAGTAATGATAATATCTCAATAAAATATTGTGTTTCAGCCTTCCAATAGAAGACACTTTGTTATGGTCTTACTTGTAAGTTAAACATTTCTTAAGAGAAACATGGTGATTTTTTTTATCATTATTACTGATTTGGTTTTTGTGGAAATAAAGATAATGACTCATGAGCCCTAATTATGTTTTATGAACTTAGAACATATTGGATAGTTTGAATGTAGGAAGAAGGGAGAAGCCAAGCTGCAGATATGGAAAAGGGCAGGTATGTCTAGTTAGTGTATTACCCATGTTTCTATGTATAAAAACTTGTAGCAGTAGCTATGGCTGAAATGTCCCTATTATTTCTTTTGTTAGTTTGAGCCAGATAGCAAACCTGATTATGAAACAATAAAAAAGATCAAGCAGATCTGTTAAAATTAGCATATATGGAGATCAATATAATTTTTGTATTCAAATGTAAATGTGCTCTATTTTGGTAATATGTTTGCATATTTTGTTGCAGAGTTGAAAGAGATGGATTGAACAATGTTAAGAGATGCTTCTAAATAGGAGTCTCCTTCTGCATACTTTGCAGAGACTGAAGCATCTAGGTTTATTCTTTTTAATACTGCCTACTTAATGATTTCATTTAGCATGGACATATTTTGTCTATAAAGAGAGGGAGAGACCCTTACTAAGGAAGACTGAATCAATAGCATCTGAGTGAAAAGGTAGACAAGTTCATTTCCAAATGCAAATATTAAGGATGGAATTGATGTTGTAAATATATATAAATTTATATGGGGTGGGAGGCATACAAGGGCATCATACTTATAGAAAATATTTGATTTCCTGAAAACAGTAATTTTATCTTAAAAATTAAAAGGTTAAAACTTTTGTGTAATTCACTGTAATCTTACCTGTGATCCTAATGCTGCTGTGTATGCACAGCTAATGCTGTGTATGTGTATATGTATATGCATATATGCCGTAGTGTGTGTAATATGTCTCCCACTATGTACATTTTGTGTATTTTCAGGGGAATTAGGGCCAGTTTTAAAGTGTCTTATTGTGCAACATAGGAGACTTCTGAGATCATGTGGAGTATCATAACCCAAATAGGAATAAAAAAATTAATAGATGAATTTGAGCTGTTTAGTTCATGGTGCAATAATGGACCTTTGCTATTTCTGGAAGATACAGTTGTAGCATGTGAAAAACTACTTTACACAAACATTAAGATGACAAAGTGGAATTCAACAGTTAGAAGATGCCAGAACTAAGGGTGCCTGTGCAACCTTAATTTACCCCCTTTATGAGCATGCATTATGACACAGTCTTTTAATTACATAGTCATAATGAACAAGAAGTGGACCAGAAGCTGCCTTTATGTTGAGCTGTACCTAGTGCCAGATGTTCCTTCCAGATTGGATGGGTTTCTGTGTGCTCTTCCTAGGTTTCTATGTTGATATTAAATGACTTCCTATCATTTTTTGCACTCATCATGGTACCACCACAGAGAGTTGACCCTGCTTTCTACAGCTGTCTAATCTCACGATACAAAATATTCTTTGGATACTGTCTCCTCCCATTCTCCTGACATGGCCAATCTATCACAACCTCCTTTTCTTGATTCTTTCATACACTAGTTGCCTTCATACCTTGATGTAATGAATAAATGTTCAGCGGTTTGGAGGGACAGCCCAGTTTCTTCAGAACAGTAAAAAGGCCCTGTCTGTTGACTCTATCAAAGGCCTTTGTCAAACCAATGAAGACTATGTACAGTGCTTTCATTTTTCTCTACGCTTCTTTTGCAGTTGCTTGACCAAAAATATCATATCAATGGCAGAGCGTCCTGAATAAAAAAGCATTGACTTTCATGATAGATTATTTCACTTAGAGATTGCAACCTAGTGAGCATGTTGTGAGTGACAATTTTTCCAACCATGTTTAACAGGGAGATAAGTTGTCAGTCACTTCTATCTCCTTTATTTTTGTATAATTGTACAAACCAAGCAGTTTTGAAATCCTACATTGTCGCTTCCTCTTTCCAACAGAGTAGTATAACACCATGGAGCTTTCTAATAATACACTGTTGGCATATTTGTAGGTTTCAGCACGCAAGCAGTCGTTGCCAGATGACTTATTCCCAGGAATTGATTTAATGGCTTTCTGCAAATCCTGTAATGTAGGTTTGTTGTCCAAATCCATGCTAACCTCAAATTGTGGTAATCTTTTTAGCTCTTTCTTTGATTTCAATCTCAGTGGAATATATAATTCCAATACTTGAAGTTTTTTTTGTTTATCAGCGATTATGTTTCCATTGAAGTCTTTCACTGGGGCTATTTTCTTCTTGACTAGACCAATTGCTTGTTTGATGCCTTCATATATTTCACAGCTATCACCTGCATCAGCTGCTTTTGAATATCACAGAACTTCTGCCAAAAATCCTGGGCACACCTCTTAGCCTTCTTTTGCAGTTCTCTTTGAGACTTTCTCAGATTTTCCAGGGTTATGGTGTTGGGAGATTGCTTACAGTTGTTCTTCTTGTGCCTACTCTGTTTGACCATTTTGTTACACATAGTTGTGCTGGCTTATTATACTTTGCAAGATCTTTCATTGTACATGTACCTTTTGAGCAGTGGGTGTTGCAGCAGGTGTTGCATAGTCTGAGGCTCTGTGCTGCAGTCACAGGTAGTTGAACCATGCCACCTTTGCCATGGTTCATCAGCCCCTGGTGGTAAGGACTCAGCCACTAGAATGTCTGTTTTTTCTCTGTCAAGTATTTTCTTCAGCCTCTCATTCCGCATCTGTAGTCATATTTCCTTGGGTATAGGATCAAGAGGCTGGGTGCTGGAGGGGAAACTTCTGCATGACTTTAGACATGCATGTGCTGTGGGATGGTCATACAGTGGGTGTCTCACATCTGCAGTTTGTCCTGATTTGTTCTATCCTGCTGGCTGCTGCTCTTCTGTGTCAGGTGGAGTAATGTCAGCCAGAAGGTACACACAGTTTAGGCTGGTTTTATAGCTGCTTAGCACTGCCTGTTGAGTCTCAATTAGTGGTAGAAGGGTTTCAGAGTCCTTTTCAAACCAGTCTGCATTTTTCTCGCGTTTTTTTTTTACCAAATGCTATTACCACAGCATTGTTAGTTTTTAAGCTTTCCTAAACCTCAGTACCTGAATTGTTAGGTAAACTTGTTTTCACAACTTCTTCACTGAATAGTGTGCTTTTTTCTGTCTTCAATTTGGCTGATTCTAAAGACGACTGGTAGATTTGCAATGGTGGATCTTTTTGACGTTGTTTTTGTGTTTGCAGCAGACTAATGCATCCAGTCAGCCCTGTGATGAGACCTCGCACACAGGATCTCTTTCAGGTGGTTGTGCCTGGTCAATACTAGATCTGATTGTTGCAGTGCCCTGATCTTGGATGTTTCGATGATGTTTTTCTTGTGATTTTCCCCAGCAAAGTCAGTCTTGGTTACACACAAATTTTGACTTGCACAGAGTTCTGACCCTCGCTGGCCATTTTCATTCGTACTACCAATTCTGTGTTTGCCCAGAATGCCAGGCCAATTCCCAAAACTATATCCAACTCTTGTGTTGAAGTTCTATGAGTTTTCTCAATCTTTTCTTCAAGTTTCTGGTAGAAAGTGTTCTTGTCTTTATCACTGGCTTAAAGGGTAGCTGCATAAACACTAAACAACATGAAGCCATCCTGTGTGTTCACTCTGAGTGTCATGAGTTGAATAGATACAACAGTGGGGCTTTCACAGGAAGATAGTAAGCTGTTTCTAATAGCAAATCTTACTCCATGCTCGCTTCTTTCTCGTTCCCATGCCAAAATATGGTGTAATCATCTCTTGGATTGAACCTCTATCTGAGAGGTGAGTTTCTGATGATGCAGTAATGTCAATTCTGAGTCTAAGCAATTCATAGCTTTAATAGTGCTGTTTTCTGCAAATCAGAGTCTGAATCTAATCCAGGTGTCAGAGTCTGAACATTCGAACACACAAATCACTTAATTTTATTTCGGCTCATATGGACTGTGTTGGAGCATGGCTGTTTTGGCCCACCTTTTCTAGGGCCTTCCTCAAGAGGGGCAAGCAGGTCACTCCTGAACAAATGTTGCTACATTAGGAGCTACCCTACCTTGAATATCCCTGCTATGTTCGCCACCAGGCCCTATAGTCAGATGCAGTGATGGTCACCAGCTAACCACCATCCAGCCTGGACAAAACCCCTGTGCTACAGGTGCCACCCCTTCCAGGGAGTAGAGAGATGGTGGAATATGCCTCATGGTCAGGAGATCACTCACTGGTTGCCGATACTTTTGGGAAATTTTGGGGACAAATACATGCCCTGTTCTCTGTTGTCTTGTCTTGATGTACTGTCTAGGGCAGCAGGAGTCTCTTTGGTTTCCACAAGATATGGTGCACTTCCTTCTATCTGAACACAATGTGTTTCTTTACACTTTGTGCCATTGGCTGTAATGAAGAGAA
This sequence comes from Gavialis gangeticus, assembly GCF_001723915.1. Classification (NCBI taxonomy): domain Eukaryota; kingdom Metazoa; phylum Chordata; order Crocodylia; family Gavialidae; genus Gavialis; species Gavialis gangeticus. Next base: position 97,981,425 of record NW_017729033.1, on the reverse strand, counting down.
AAATAAACAAGTTGGAGAAATGTAGACTAGAGAAATACCACAAGGTGGAGAGTTACTGGCTTAATAGCTGCAAGTCGGATGCAATTATAAATGTATCCATGTGAGAATGGTAGGAGTCCTGCAGGGGTCTGTCTTGATGCTGGCATAGATTGCTTCCTGAGAAAATCTAAAAAAGACACAAAGCTGTGAAGGATTGAAAACACTCTGGAGGACAAGAGCACAATCCAGAAGGATTTTGGAAGACTGAAAATCTAGGTTAGACCCAACAGGATGAAGGTCAGTGCTGAAAAATGCAAGCTGCTGCCCCTTGGGTAGGAGAATAAAAAACATAACAAAACAGGTGAGATGTCCCAATTTTCAAAAAAAAGGGGAGGAAGGAGGACCCAGGAAATTATAGGGCTGTTAGTCTTACCTTGGTCCTGGGGAAGCTCCTTGAGAAAATTATCCAGGTGCACATCTGCGAGAGGCAAGCAGAGGAGTGTATGCTTAGGGGCAACCAACATGGGTTCATTAGAGGCAGGTGTTACCAGATTTGCCCATCACTTTGGGGTGTGCTCATTTATTAGGGATACGTTTCTAGGGTTTTGTTGATTCTATCAGTGGTGCTGCTTGTGTTACTTATGTTTCTATATGGAGCTGTATATCTCCCTTCTGCAAGTCCTCACCCCCAATGGAACTATCTTGCAGGGCTCGGTTTCAATGGGGCTGGGTTCCTCCAGTCACCAAATCACTCATACACACAAACACGCATGGATTAACGTGACATGCCTGACCTGGCCGGGTTGATCAGCATGGACAGGCTGACACCCTTATATGCCAGGAATCAGTTCATCAGAGCAACAATAAACTGCAGTCAGGCACAAGCACACAGTTAAGCAGAATACCTCTGAATCCGGCTGGGTGTCCAGATGACACCCTCATGGGCCAGCATTCAGTTCATTAGGGCACATCTGAGCCAAATTGAGTCAATCAGCCTGTACAAGCTGAACCCCTTATGTGTTTCAGACTCAGCACATCCCAGTCTTTAGCCTCTTGATGAGCAGGCCCCACAGTACTTTTGGGCTTCACAGGGATCTTTAGCTTAGGTAAAAGAAGCGTTGCTGCAGAGCAAGTGGTGAAGGAGAAGTAGCGAAGGAAAAATATACCCAGTTACCACCAGTTTGACTATAAAAGTTATTTATTGCTAAGTATATGAAATATATAATGGCACTAGTAGTAATAGACATGCAAAGGAAAAACAAACATTAACAATCACAGTATTACCCTAGTTTCACTAAGTATTTGAGGAAACTTAGCTCAAGCTTAACTAATACAATTCAGGTTCAGAATTTTATAGTTATAGAGAGAAAAGAGAGAGTGCTGTGATGAACACTTTACCATTGCCCATACCCTCTGACTTGGTTCGAATGTTGCCCATACCCTCTGACTCGGTCTCTTTGCCTCAGCATTCCCTAACCCGGCAACTGAGTTTTAGCCAATCAAGTTTAAATAGGCCTCCCATAGTGGAACTGGGGAATGTACGGCCCGAGATGCCTATTAAACTTTACTTTTGCTTAGAGGTGGGGGGGGTAGGGGAGTGGGGGAAGTCCTTTGTAAATCCAGATGAGAACTGGTCTGATAAATGCTGAGCTGGGTGTGTGTAAATGTGGGTTGATTAGCATTTGGAGCACAGATTCCCCATCATGCAGTGCTCCCCTACTTCTCTGATCCCAGAATTCACTGCAGTCTCTGCTTCAGGCATTCTGTTCTCCATCTCCCATGTAAATGAGTTGTCATCTGGTTTCATCTCGGATGCAAATGAGACCTAGGACAGTTGTTTTACTCTTGTCACCCTTATCTGGAGGGTTTTAGGTGCGTCTCTCATTGTATCTTAATCAGTTTTTGTTTGGGTAGAGGAGGGGAGGGGGGAATTCTTTGAGTCAGTCTGTGTCCTCTGTCAGGGTTCCCCAAGAACATGGAGCTGAGAGGTAACACAGGTCCTTTGAGACCAACCTGGTGGCCTTCTATGACCAGGTCACAAAATCCTGGTGTCGTGGTGGACATAGTCTTTCTGAACTTTAGGAAGGCCTTCAACGCTGTCTCTCACCCCATTCTCATTAAAAAATTAGGATTGTGGTGTCAATGCCTACACAGTCAAATGGCTTGTCAATTGGCTGAAGAGCTGCACCCAGAGAGTGGTGGTGGATGGGTCACTTTCGACCTGGAGGGATGTGGGCAGTGGTGTCCCCCAGGGCATGGTCCTCAGGCCCGCACTGTTCAACATCTTCATCAGCGACTTGGACGAGGGGGTAAAAAGCACCTTGTTCAAATTCTCAGATGTGGGGAGAAGTGGGCACACTAGAAGGGAGGGACAGGCTGCAATTGGTTCTGGACAGGTTATGGCGGTGGGCGGATGAGAATAAGATGGGATTCAGTACTGACAAGTGCACCCTGCACCTAGGGAGAACGAACCAGCAGCATACCTACAGGCTGGGGAACTCCCTTCTTGTCAGTGCAGAGGCAGAAAAGGTTCTTGAAGTCGTTACAGATTCCAAGATGAACATGGGTCACCAATGTGGGGATGCAGTCAGGAAGGGTAACCGCACGTTACCATGCATCCACAGATGCATCACGAGCAGGTCTAAGGAGGTGATCCTCTCCCTCTATATGACATTGGTCAGGCTGCAGTTGGAGTACTACATCCAGTTCTGGGTGGCACACTTCAGAAGGGATGTGGACAACATGGAGAGGGTCCAGAGGAGGGCCACTCATATGATTGGGGGAGCAGGGCAGGCCCTATGAGGGGAGGCTGCAAGACCTGAACCTGTTCAGCCTGCACAAGAGAAGGCTGAGAGGCGATCTGGTGGCCGTCTATGAACTGGCCAAGGGAGACCAGCAGGCAATGGGAGATTCCCTGTTCCCCTGAGCACTACTGTGAGTAACAAGGAATAACAGCCATAAGTTGATGGAGAGTAGATTTAGGCTAGATATCAGGAGGCACTACTTCACAGTCAGGACAGCTAGGATCTGGAACCAACTTCCAAGCAAAGTGGTGCTGGCTCCTACCCTGGGAGTCTTTAAAAGGCTAGGTAGACACCTTGCTGGGATCGCTTGATCCCAGCATCCTTTCCTGCCCATGGCAGGCGGTCGGTCCCTTCCGACCCTGCCAACTGTGAAACTATGAAACTGTGACTGGATGGCAGCTTTGTGGAGAAGGATCTGGGAATCTTGGTAAATGACAGACTCAATAGGATTCTGCAGTGTGATGCAGCTTCATGAAAGGCAAATGGGGTTTTGGGATGTATTAACAAAAGCACTAGATGAAAGAGACCAGAGGTGCTAGTGCCTCTCTACTCTAGCACTGGTTAGGCCTCATCGAGAGCACTGTGTGCAGTTTTGGGCTCCACATTTTCAAAAGGATATGGAGAAGTTAGAAAGTGTTCAGAGATGGAAGAAAAAATGGTAAAGGTCTTGGAAGGTCATTCAAAGAAGGAGAGGCTGGGGACCTGTGGCAAGGTCCTTTGAAAAGGGATGGGTGCAGGGCCCATTAGACTGGGAAGCCCATGCATAGTGCCCCACAGACTAGACCTAGCCCATAGTAGCAAAGCTCCCACAGTCCCCCATGAAGGGGAGGAGAAAATAAAGTCAAGCTTCCCTGTTCAAGCCTCCTGTAAAGAAAATATCCATTTTTCAATCAGAGAGGTGGGGGTGTTGTAATCTGGGGGCATGGGAATGGGGGGGCAACAGGTTAGGCAGGTGTACCCCGCACCCACCCTGAGTGCCACCCTGATCCCTTTCTCCTGCCTGATCTGCTTTCTACTCCCATCCTCTGCTCCGTGTCTGCTCTGTTGCTCTTCTTACTGCTGTACCTGCTGCTGAGCTGACCTTCCCCTCCCCAGTCTGCTGTATGCCACAAACAAAGGCTGCCTTTGCCAGTTGTGGCACCCATGCAGGAGGTTGGCCAACCCTGTCTTACTCCATCTCCATCGCCTCATCCCTGTCCTACTACCTCTCCATCACTTCAGACCCCTGCTACTGTTTCTCTATTGCCCGTTCCTCCCCACTGCTGCCTCATACTCTTGCTCCTCCTACTCCATAGTCTCATCACCTTGCTCCTTACACTCCATATACTCAAAACCTTACTCCTCACACTCCATTTGCTTATCCATAATCATTTCCACACAAACATGAAAACTCCTGCCACAATACCACTGCTCTTCTGAGGGCAGAAGAAATCAGAAGTAAAACAGGTAGGGGGAGGTGAAGAGGACCCAACATTCATCATGTCAAAGCCTTTGTGATGTCACCGTCCCACTGCCCAATAGCTTGAGGCCCTCTCCAAGGCCCTGATGATGTCACAGTGGAACACAGCTTGCAGGACTGATGTCTTGACCCTTGCCAGCCCAGCCAAAGCTGGCAGTCATTTCCCCCTGAATGCGCTGAATCACCCCATTCACGCACTCACAATTCTGGGCACCAATCAGGTGATGCATTAATATAGCAGAGGCTTTTGCCTAGGTGACCATGACTTGTACAGCTTTGGAAATTAGGAGGTCAGAAGGGGCCTGAGGATGAAAGCCAAAGTTCAACCCAATGCATTTAGCAACTAGGTGCAGATTTTAAATATCGAGGGTGATTGACCACTGGAAGCAGCAAACCATTGGAAGCAGCAGTGATGAATTCTTCATTACTTACTATCTTCTTACAAAGACCAGTGTTTTTCTGGAAGATGTGTCTTAGGCAAGTACAAGTAATTGAACCCATGACAAGAACAATAGTTGGAAGTCAAACTGGATGATCTCACAGACCCTACAGGACATAAACTCGATAGGTCTGTTGTCCAAGCCCTGTGATTTCCTAGTGCTGCTCTGTCAAAGAAGATTCCTTTCAGATCATGCCCCGAGTCCTCCCTTCTCACTCACTCAGTCCAACACGTTCATTCCTAAGATACAGGGAATATTCTGAATGCCCCCAGCTCATCCTGCCTTGATCATGCAAAGCCAGAGAAAAACAGCGGCAAATCTTCCTTAGAGGAGCATGCCATGGCACTTTGGTTCTCCGCTCATGTACAGTAGAAGTAGGGAGTGACCAGGGCTGCAGTTGGGGTCTGGTGCCTAATGGCTTAGCAACAGTCAGGGCCTGGCACTCTTGTGTCTCAAGAGAGGCTGGATCTGGTATTTCAAGGCCCAGCAACAGTTTGGGCCTGACACCTCAGGCCTTTGCAGCGGTCTGAGCATGGTGCCTTGGAGCTTAGCAACCGCAGGGGTCTGACACCTCAGGCTGTAGTACAAGTTTAGGCCCGGCCACTTGTTCCTTAGCAACAGTCTGGGGCTGCAGCCTTAGCAACTGTATGGCCTAGTACCTGAGGCCTTTGTAAAGATCAGGGTCTGAAGTCTTCTGTCCTTAACAAGCAGTACTCCACTTTCCCAGAATTGGAAGTGCTTCTCCGTTGGCTGCCTTGGACACTAGCCTACAGGGTTGAAGGCTCCTTTCTGTCTCTGTTGTATCTGGTTCCCATGCTTGACTTTGTACAAAGGATATCACTTGATACAGGCTGAGGCGGCATGATCATAGGCTTGCTTCACTTGATCACGGACTGGATGTTACCCTCACTGCTCACAAAAAAAAACCCAACACATCACCAGCATATGCTCTCAACTTAACTGGGGGCCAGCAGCTGGGGCTGTGGCCAACGCAGGCCCATCAGGCCCACTGCTGTAGCACATGTAGCTCAGTAGTTTGGGCATAGAGCATTGCAGAGAGAGAGAGCAGCTCCGTCAGACATCCCTGCATGCTGGGAATGGGGCACATAAGCTCTTGGTTCACTTTCAGGAGCAGAGAGATATTCCAGTACAGAAGCCAGATGGTTGATGTGAAAGCAGGCCCAGAGTATGAAATAAAAGTTGTGGCTGACCTTATCAAAGAACTGTTATTGATTTGGGAAGGCAACGTTGTTGTTCAAGCCAAAGAGCTTCACAGCCGGCAGCAGGTCACATAGCAGAAACAGGTTTTCCTGGCAGGCATGGAGTAGGTCAGTTTGGGGCCTATGCCAGAGGCCATGGCCATTTTGAGATGGTTGGTCAGGGCATTGTGTCCTGTACACGGGAGCAATAGCAGTTGCCAGTTCTTAATGTTACCAAGATTCCCTTTCTTGGGCAGCAGTGCGATGGCTGCTCACCAGCAGCTGGCCGGAAGGATCCTGTGTTTGAAGCTCTCCTGGAAGATGGGCGGAGGGTCCAAAACATCTTGGAGAATTTGACGGGTAATCAGTCAAGGCCTGGCACCTTCCCCATGGCAAGGTCTTCAAATAGCAGCAGTCAGTTTTGCCCAGGGACAGCTCTGAGCTCCTCAGTCTCAGCATGGCGAGTTTGGGGAGGCCCTCATGCGACTGTTGTATGGCCTCTGGGCAGGTATTCTCAACTCTAAACAGCTCCTTGTAGAAGTTAACAGCACACTCTCAGATCTTGATAGGATCTGTGAGCACCTGGCGCCACTGGGTTGTACAGTGACTGATTTCTTATTCTGTGCACTTTTTCTTTAGGTTGAAAAAGACCTGAGTCATTGCATCAGGCTCTGTAAGTTCTTGGAAGCAGGTTCAAGTTCTTGCACCCTGAGTCAAACCTTCTATCAGTTCTCTCAAACACATTTCCTGGAGCTTGAGGCTCTCATACAGGCTGTGGTCATTATCAGCATCCCTCAAA
>NW_017729033.1:97969503-97969745 GCF_001723915.1 Gavialis gangeticus | reverse complement strand
AAAGGGCCCCAAAAAAGGTGGAAGATGGTACAACTAAGACAAAAAAACAGACTGGAATGTGAAAGACAACACCTAATTAGTAACAGAATCCAAGATGAACATATGCAAAAAGGTGAATAGTGATTGGTGAAGAAGCCTCCAGAAGCTTCTAGGTTTTGGTCAAAGTCCACCCATTGACCGAGGAAGAGAAGTCAAGGTCTTAGATGTGCACTCATAGCAAAAAGACATGTAAATGAATTAAA
>NW_017729033.1:97962501-97964503 GCF_001723915.1 Gavialis gangeticus | reverse complement strand
GTAGCCTTAAGCTCCACAATATCTTCCTCAAGTTCTTGCATATGCAGTGATGGTCTTGGATTGCCTGTTGCATATTCTGTTGTAAACAAAAGACCCGAGTCACGGCATCAGTGTCTGTGAGTTCTTGGAAGCAGGTTCAAGTTCTTGCACCCTGGGTCAAACCCTCTACCAGTTGCCTGCCTATGTCCTTAGACCAACACGGCTATGAACAACAACCCTGTACCAGTGCTCTTAAGCACTCTTCCTGGAGTTTGAGACTCTCACACAGCCAGTGTGTTAGCACCACCAGACAATGGTTAGGGAATCATTTAAAGCACAGTTAACCCTTAAATGGAACGTGAATTACAAATGAAGACAATTCTGTGTCCCAAAATCAAAGTTCCACTTCAATGCAGACAACTCAGCATCTTAAAATCCAACAGCTTGGACAACTTGGTGTCCTAAATTCAAAATGCATACAACTCACTATCAGACAACTCAGCGTCTTAAAATCAAAGTCTCGGACAACTCGGTGTCCTAAAATCAAAGTCTAACTTTATTAGTACAATGAGTGAGTATCATCTTAGCAGCTTCTGTATTCAGAGAGAGTAAAACATTCAGTACAATAATCTCACCCAACCCCAGATGTTCCTTTGCTCAACAGAAAAAGATGGCCACTCAGTTCCTCGAAGCAAAGGGTACATTGTGGGCTGGAACAGTCCAGCCTGGTGTTGAAAGCTGGATTTATGAATATAACAAGCTTTCTTGCTCCCCACTTCTTATGCTTTTCTTCAACTTCACTTCTTTTATGACTTTTTTGCTTTTGGATAGATCTCTCTGCAGTCAGCATATTGCCCATCTTTTATCCCATCAGCATATTCCTCTGTCTAACAGATCCATTATAAGCACACCTCTTAATTTGGTCTTTTTCCGATGTCTTACTTTGGACATTGTCCATTGGTCTCCCTTATCACCTTTCATTAATATATCCAATTCTTTCATTGCTCTGATTCAGCTGGTTAGTGCCAAGTTCAGTTAATTGGACCTAGTAACAAGGCCATTGTTATATTATGTTAAAGTAACTCCTCACAGTGATAAAAAAAGAAAAGATATAATAAGCACCTATGAGCCCTACAAAAACAACTAAAAGCAGCTAATAAGAAACAGTTAATAAGGACAAAACTTAATCAATGATTAAATAAGGCTAAAGTATAAACAATACTGTTAGGGTGACAATAATTTGGATCTTAGAGAGCACTGGATTTGCAGCTGAATACAAGGCATGACCTGTGGCCTAGCAGAGTTGCTAACCACAAGGCAGAATGATATATTAAAAATATATTGCAAGATGCTTAGGCAACCACATTTTGCTTATGAATGCTTATGCTAAGCCGGCCATTTGCTTATGCTAAGTAACCATCTTAACTATGTCAACCACTGTCTGAGAAAAAAGCAGTAAGTGAATCTGTGCGAGTCTGTGTGCTGTGAACCAGCTACAGCGAGGAACAAGATAAGATAAAAGGGCCCCAAAAAAGGTGGAAGATGGTACAACTAAGACAAAAAAACAGACTGGAATGTGAAAGACAACACCTAATTAGTAACAGAATCCAAGATGAACATATGCAAAAAGGTGAATAGTGATTGGTGAAGAAGCCTCCAGAAGCTTCTAGGTTTTGGTCAAAGTCCACCCATTGACCGAGGAAGAGAAGTCAAGGTCTTAGATGTGCACTCATAGCAAAAAGACATGTAAATGAATTAAATGCATAGGCAAATATATGCTAATGAAGCAAACAGTTCAACAGAGGTGGAGCTTAAGATGGGGGGAGAAATGGGTGGAACTGGAGGTGGAACAAGGCAGGGTAAATGTTAATGAGTATAAACCAAAGTGTATAAATGTAGGATGAATCTATAGTTCAGGGCAGGACCCTGTCTCTTATGGCGTGAGGTGCTTATCCAGAGCTGCATACATTCTGAATAAAGCCATTGCAAGCAATGTGTGCTGGTGTTTGCTCCCTGCTTGCTC
>NW_017729033.1:97931943-97957501 GCF_001723915.1 Gavialis gangeticus | reverse complement strand
TGCTCTGATTCAGCTGGTTAGTGCCAAGTTCAGTTAATTGGACCTAGTAACAAGGCCATTGTTATATTATGTTAAAGTAACTCCTCACAGTGATAAAAAAAGAAAAGATATAATAAGCACCTATGAGCCCTACAAAAACAACTAAAAGCAGCTAATAAGAAACAGTTAATAAGGACAAAACTTAATCAATGATTAAATAAGGCTAAAGTATAAACAATACTGTTAGGGTGACAATAATTTGGATCTTAGAGAGCACTGGATTTGCAGCTGAATACAAGGCATGACCTGTGGCCTAGCAGAGTTGCTAACCACAAGGCAGAATGATATATTAAAAATATATTGCAAGATGCTTAGGCAACCACATTTTGCTTATGAATGCTTATGCTAAGCCGGCCATTTGCTTATGCTAAGTAACCATCTTAACTATGTCAACCACTGTCTGAGAAAAAAGCAGTAAGTGAATCTGTGCGAGTCTGTGTGCTGTGAACCAGCTACAGCGAGGAACAAGATAAGATAAAAGGGCCCCAAAAAAGGTGGAAGATGGTACAACTAAGACAAAAAAACAGACTGGAATGTGAAAGACAACACCTAATTAGTAACAGAATCCAAGATGAACATATGCAAAAAGGTGAATAGTGATTGGTGAAGAAGCCTCCAGAAGCTTCTAGGTTTTGGTCAAAGTCCACCCATTGACCGAGGAAGAGAAGTCAAGGTCTTAGATGTGCACTCATAGCAAAAAGACATGTAAATGAATTAAATGCATAGGCAAATATATGCTAATGAAGCAAACAGTTCAACAGAGGTGGAGCTTAAGATGGGGGGAGAAATGGGTGGAACTGGAGGTGGAACAAGGCAGGGTAAATGTTAATGAGTATAAACCAAAGTGTATAAATGTAGGATGAATCTATAGTTCAGGGCAGGACCCTGTCTCTTATGGCGTGAGGTGCTTATCCAGAGCTGCATACATTCTGAATAAAGCCATTGCAAGCAATGTGTGCTGGTGTTTGCTCCCTGCTTGCTCTGGCTAACGAGTAACAGGATCCACGGGTAATTGGACCGTCGTCTCCCTAGTTGTTGAATGCCGCATGGAGTTGGGGTCTAACAAATACTATAAACATGTGTAACTTCAAAGCTTTAAACATAACGAGCTATTCTAACAAGTGGTCATTATCAGCATCCTTCAGGGCAACCTCAAGCTCCGCAATATCTTCCTCAAGTTCTTGCATGCTTGTAGTGGTGGTCTTGGATTGCCTGTGTCATATAAAGTTTGTGTGTTACTCCATGGCTTTTATCTCAATGTTCTCTTGTGAAGGACTTAAGAAAAAAAAAGCAAAGTAAAATTATATCCAAGATACCTTTTTAAATCCACGAATAAAGCATATTTTGAACTGAAAGAATGACAGGCAAAAATCTGTTGTGGTTATTAAAGAGGTTATCTAGTCCAACCTGATGCTTAAAGCAGGACCGTCTCCAACTAGATCATCCCAGCCAAGACTTTGTCTAGCTGGGTCTTAAAAACCTGCAAGGATGGAGATTCCACAGCCTCTGTGGGTAACCTGTTCCAGTATTGTACTACCCTCCCAGTGAGAAAGTTTTCCTTAATATCTAACGTAAACTTCACTGGTGCAACTTGAGACCATTGTTCCTTGTTCTGCCATCTGCAACCACTGAGGACAGTCTAGCTCCATCCTCTTTGCAACCACCCTTCAGGTAGTTGAAGGTTTCTATTAAATCCCCTCTCACTCTTTTCTTCTCCAGACTTAATAAGCCCAGTTCCCTCCGCCTATAAGTCATGTGCCCTGGCCCGCTCATCATTTTCACTGCCCTCTACTGGACTTTCTCCAATTTGTCCACATCCTTTCTGTAGTGGGGGGCCCAAAGCTGGACACAGTATTTAAACTGTGGCCTCCCCAGTGCTGAACAGAGGGGAATAATCACTTCCCTCAATCTGCTGGCAATGCTTCTACTACTTCAGCCCAGTATGCCATTAGGTTTCCTTGCAACAAGAGCACACTCTTGGTTCCTTTTCAGCTTACTGTCCACTGTAACCCCCAGGTCCTTTTCTGCAGTGCTTCTGCTCAGCCAGTTGGTCCCCAGCCTGTCCCAGTGCTCGGTATATTTCCGTTTTAACTGCAGGACTTCTAAGGGCACTTCTCCTTATTGAACCTTATGGCCACTTCCAGATGAGCAGGGGCGTGCATTTGCAATGGCACAAATAGTAGTGGCTGCTACTTGGTGCCACAGGGCATGCCTCTGCATGTGCACTTTGTTGCAGGACACACTGTTCTGCTCTGGGCAAACTGCCTTTACCTGGCTCCTCTTGGTTCTTGGTGTGCTGGAGCAGCTGGGGCACAAATGGAGCATAGAGACACTTTGGCCAGTGTCTCCCTGGAGCACTGGGCCTCCCTTTGTTCCAGCACATGCTATTGTAGCATGTACTGTGCTGCTTTTTTTCCCGGTGCTTATTTTTTGCTACTAGGAAATCCTGGCACACATGGCGGCACTGTGCCGCCCAAAACCAGCGCTTGGCCAGCCAGACCCATGTTCTGGCTGCTGACCAGGTTCTGCATGCCTGGATCACTGCCACTGGAGCCCTGGGAGGCCTCCAGAATGCCAGGTAAGGCTTCTGGGGCCAGCCCTGTTGGTGGCCCCAGCTTCCTTAACCCACCCAGGGCAATCTGCCACACACCAGAGTGCATGCAGAAGCATTCCCAAGGGGCAACTAGCAGTGGCACAAATATATGCCGTGGCTAGTTGTCCCCAGAGAATGCACATTCCTGCATGCCCCCTGATTTCATCCCTGCATGCCCAAGCAATACTCTTACACTCCTCCCTAGTTGTTTGTCCAAGTTTTCACTTCTTATAAGCTTCCGTTTCGTGATTTAGCTTACAGAAGATTTCCCTGCTAAGCTAAGCTGGTCTTCTCCCATACTTTCTAGTCTTCTTGCATGTCGGGATGGTTTGTTCCTGCACACTCAGGAAGGCTTCTTTAAAGTACAGCCAGCTCTCCTGGACTCCTCTTTCCCACACACTGGCCTCTCAACAGGATCCTACCCCTGAGTTCCCTGAGTGAGTTGAAGTCTGTTTTTCTAAAGTCCAGGGTCTGTACTTTGCTGCTCTCCATCTTCCCTTTCTTTAGGATCCTCAACTCAATCATCTTGTGGTCACTGCTGCCCAAGTTACCATCCACTTCTACATGCCCCACCAATTCTTCCCTGTTTGTCAGCATTGGGACAAGAGTGCAGCCCCTAGTTGGTCTCTCCAACACTTGCACCAGGAAGCTGTCCCCAGCACTCTACAAACACCTACTGGATTGTCTGTGCACTGCTGTATTGCCAGTGCTGGGTGCATGGGCGAGTGGTGCCTTTTGGGTCTGGGAGGGCACCGCAGAAGCCGTAGGTGGTGCTGGTGGTGGGAACGGGGCTGGAGAGCACCTGCAGAAGCCACCGGTGGCAGGGACGGGGCTGCAGAGCACCCGCAGAAGTTGCCAGTGGTCTCAGCAGCAGGGATGGGGCTGGTGAGCACCTGTAGATGCTGCTGATGGTGTCACAAGTGGGGAGAGGGCTGGAGAGCACCTGCAGAAATCGCCAGTGGCCCTGTCAGGGGGGCACATGCCTCCCTGTGCCTGACCCTACCAGTCGCCTATGGCTGGGCTGGGCAGTTGCATTTCTATTCAGGTAGTGCTGAGAATGTCAATTGACTTCATAGCTCATGGTCATCTCCCTGATTCAGGCTAATCTCTCTGCACTCCACAGGTATTAACAACCCTCTATCCTTTTTAATGGTCTTGATGTTTCACTTCTCAAATGATCCTTTTTTGCAATTTTGCTGCCTGTTGGCCATTCCTGGTAATGTGTCTCTCCTATTCCACAGCCGTACAGACTGTTTTTAGTTCTAGTTAAAAAACTTAAGTAAGGTAACATTAACTTAGGTGTAGAAATCACTGACAGTCGGGGTATCGTTCAAATCTAGGATTTAAGCAAATAAAATAGTCAGCCAACTAGTGAGGGCTAATGTCTGCAGTCTAAACTGCAGCATTTATTAACTGGATGCTCAGACCACTCTGGAAAGGAGCCAGGTATCATTCAACAACGCACTTCTCCAACATGAATTTTAAACTGGAACTGACTATGACAGTTTGTTAACCACAACGACTGCCAACTGGCAAATACAAAATCTATTATGCTATTTTAAAACAGCTTAGTATACTAAACATACACTAATTCCTATTCTTTACATTATTATATACTGGGGTACATACAAGACTCACTGACATAGAACAGCAAAAGGAAAGGAGGGGATATACTTGCCTCAGGATGCAGTAGCGTTAACTGAACTCCTGTCTGTGTTGGGTAAGTTCAGTCACAAGCTGCCCTTCAGGTCCACTTCCTGTCACCACCTCACAACCTCTCACACAGGCTCTCTCAAACAAGTTCACAACTTCACAAGCTGCACATGCTCTCCCAGGCTCCCACAGACACGCACGTCTTCTGAGGTGATGGATCCTTTTATATCTAGACTGCACACGGCACTCAGAGCTGACAGCACCTCCCTCAGGTGATAACGGACCTTTTGTGCATGGCACCCTATCTTCTACATGTGGCCCTCTGCCTTTCACTACCCGCAGGCTGCAGGGCCACCAAAAGGTCAAACTACGTATACAGCCTTACAGAGCACCTACGTGAGATGCTCCTGCACAGTTGTTACTGTGCATTTATTTAGTACTTGTGTAAATGAAAAAATACTTGTATAAACAAGTACTAAATAAATGTACAGTAATGTGAGTTGCTGCTCAGTAGCACCAGCGAACACCTTGTTTGTGACATGACTGCGCAGTAACCTAATACTACTGCAGCATAACATCCCATCACACAATGCTACCGCACAGCAGTGTCGGGCTACTGCGCGATCGGTGTCTCCTGTAAATGCAGCTCAAATTGGAGGCACTGTCCAGACAATCAGGAAGGCTAGATTTTGTTTCGTGAATCTGATTAAGAGACATGAATTTAACTATAATGACTATAGTGCTAATGATGTACTATCTTTTAACTACGTTGACTATATTTTGTCTAGTTCGTGTTTTTTTAACTTGAAATATGAACTAGCAAAGTAGTGCACATTCCAATAGTTATATTTGTGATTGCTTTCACCTTGAACTGAATAATATAGCACTTGCCCCTAGCATATTAGTAATGCTTTTGGTTCCTCTTTAACAGGAGAAAAACATCTGTGAGGATGTGGTACGCTATCTGCACCCCACTTTTCAAAATCCTACATCAACTCAGGCTGTTGTGATAAAGCCACTGACTTCAGCAGGCAAGAGCCTACCCTTAAACAAGAGGTAATAGAAAGGGCCAAATTCTGTGGCTAGATAATTATACATGGAGTGCCCCATATCTGCCACAGGTGCCTTTAATATGCAACAAAGGATGGCATTTGGTCTGAAAACATGTGCCAAAGGTAATGCAGCTAACCTGAACTAAGGAATAATTCCATAATTGTTTAATCCAATGCTCCAGTTGTTTTTATCAGTGATGATATTTCCTCTTAATTCTTTCAGTGGAGCTTTTGTCTTCCTGACTGGATCAGCTGCTCATTTGATGCTTTCATATATTCTGTGGTTATCACCTGCATCAGCTGCTTTATGAATCTCATAGAGTTTTGCTCGAATTCTGTTGAACTGACTACTCCCTCTTTCTGACTCGCCTTCTTTTGGAGGTTGCAACAAAATGGTCTTTTATACGAACTAACCCTACCCCCGGCACCAGCCCTTCCAGTCAGATGCAGTTGATGGTTATTTGCTAATCACCATCTGGGCCAGACTAGAACTCCTGTGCTATTGGTGCCACCCCTTTCAGGGAGTTGAGGGGCAGGGGTGGAACGTGCTTCACAGTCAGATCACCGTTGTTGATACTTTTGTCCCATTTTGTATCAGGTCATTCAATTGTGAAATGTCTTCGGGAAGTGTTGGGACAAATGCATGCATGCTCCCTTCTCTGTTTTCTTGTCCCAATGCCTGGGACAGCAGGAGTCTCTTTGGTTTCAGCAAAATGTGGTTGTGAGCAGTGGTGCCCAAACGAATTTTGTTGCCTTGACCATGAACTCAGACTCTTGGGTGCCAACATTTAGGGCCAGACAGTTTGGCGCTCAGTAACTCTCACTCATAGGGCATACCCTCCAACACACCCACCACATCCTATCTTTTAAGAAAGAGGGAGGGTCCTTGGTCATTTGTGGTTGTCCCCACATGTAGGTCAAGTTGCTGGTCCTCGGGGCTCCTCCTCCCCGTTATACCCCTTTTACATGCCAACTGGTTCTTACAGAATAACCAGGCTACAGTCCTTCTCTTGGGAGCCCTGGGAAAAATCACAGTCACTGCTTCAGTGCTCCTCTGAATTATGCAATGCTCTCTGGGGCTTCTCCTCAAGCTACTCTTGCTCTCCTGCGAGGTTAAGGCCCCTCCAGCTGGAGACTCCTCCTAGCCTCTAGTCTGGTGAGCAGGCTTCTGCCCTACTCATTTCACCACTGCCGGGCTTGGCTGCAGTGCTCCAGGTTTTGCTGCCGGGGCTCTGTGCTGCATCCTCCAGGCTCCTAAGGCTCACCCTTTCTGTTGGCGTGGGGCGCGCTCCAATCCGTACCCAGCACAAAGTTATGAATCAGGGTGTCTGCAATACTTGTGGTTCTGCTGCCTGCACTTACCACCAATCCTGTAGGTAAGTATTCAGGTTTGTAGGTCCCTGCCACACATATGTTTGACCTTTGACTGTTGGCACGACTGCCCCCAGCGACCTTGCTATTCTGGCTGGACTCGCCGAAGTGCACCCGCTGCGACAGTCATGCACGTCCTTCAATCTGAACATAATTTACACTTTGCACTGTTGGCTGTAATGAAAAGAAAAATAAACAAGTTAGAGAAAAGTAGGCTAAACAAATACCACAAGGTGGAGAGTTACTGGCTTAATAGCTGAAAGCAAGGAGCAATTATAAATGTATCCATGTGAGAATGGCAGGAGTCCTGCAGGGTGCTGTCTTGGGCCCAGAGTGGCTCAACATGTTTATTTCTGGCTTGGACACTGCAATAAATTGCTTCTCGAGAAAATCTAAAGAAGATATGAAGCTAGGAGGGATTAAAAACACAATGAAGGACAGGGACATGATCCAAAAGGACCCTGGTAGCCTGAAAAGCTAGGTTAGAGCCAACATAATGAAGATCAATGCTGACAAATGCAGGGTGCTGCCCCTTTGACAGAAGAATCAAAAACATAAAACAGGTGAGACATGGATGGATGGCAGATGTACTGAGAAAGATTTGGGAATCTTGGTAGATGACAGACTCAGTAGGAGTCTGCAGTGTGATGCAGCTGCACAATTGGAAATAGGGTTCTGGGCTGTATCAACAAAAGGACTAGATGAAAGAGATGGGAGGTGAAAGTGCCTCTCCACTCCGGCACTGGTTAGGCCTCATCTAGACTGTAGCATGCAGTTTTGGGCTCCAGTTTCAAAAGGATGTGGAGAAGTTAGAGAGGGTTCAGAGGCAAAGGAAAAAATGATAAAGGCCTTGAAAGGCAACTCATAGAAGGAGAGGCTGGGGACCTGTGTCAAGGCCCTCTGAAAAGGGATGGGTGCAGGGCCCATTAGACTGGGAAGCCCATGCATAGTACCCCACAGACTAGACCTAGCCCTTAGTAGCAAAGCTCCTATAGTCTGCCATTAAGAGGAGGACAAAACGAAGTGAGGCTTCCCTTTTCAAACCTCCTGTAAAGAAAATGTCCATTTTTCCACCAGAGAGGGGGGTTGTTGTAATCTGGGGGCGGGGGGTAGGGAGGGTGTACCCCGCACCCACCCTGAGTGCCACTCCGATCCCCTTCCCTTGCTTGAATTGCTGCTCTGCTTTCTCCTCCCACCCTCTCCTCCCTGCCTGCTCTGCTCTATCTAGTGCTGAGCTGGCCATCCCCTCCCCAGTTTGCTGTATGCCACATACAAAGGCTCTCTCTGCCACTTGTGGCATCCACGCCTCAAGTTGGGCTTCCCTGTTCTAATCTGTCTTCATCACCGCATCCTCGTGCTGCTACCTCTCCATCACTTCAGAACCTTGCTGATATTTCTCTATTGCCTTGTCCCCATTCCTCCCCACTGCTGCCTCATATCCATGCTCCTCGTACTCCATAGGCTCATCTCCTTTCTCCTAGTACTCTGGAGGCTCGTTTCCTTGCAATTCATAGGCTCATCTCCTTGCTTCTCATACTCCGTACACGCCTCTCCTTGCTCCTCGCGCTCCATATGCTCATCTCCTTGCTCCTCGCGCTCCATATGCTCATCTTGCTCCTCTGACTCCATATACTCAAAACCTTGCTCCTCGGACTCCACACGCTCATCCATACTCATTTTCACACCAACTGAAAACTTCTGGCATGTTATCACTGTTCTTCTGAGGGCAGAGGAAAGCAGAGGTAAAACAGGTAGGGGGAGGGGAAGAGGACCCAACATTTATCATGCATGTCAAAGCCTTTGTGATGTCACCGTCCCACTGCCCAATAGCTTGAGGCCCTCTCCACGGCCCTGATGCCATCGCCAAGGTCCTGACACTCGCCAGCCCAGCTGAAGCTTGCAGTCATTTCTTCCTTAGTGCACTGGGTCACCCCATTCATGCACTCATGATTCTGGGGACCAATCAGGTGACATATTAAGATAGCAGGGGCTTTTCCCTAGGTGACCCTGACTTCTACTGCCTTGTAGGTTGGGAGGTCAGAAGAGGCCTGAGGATGAAAGTCAAAGTTCAGCACAAACAGAGCAAATGGGGGTAGTGATTAATTTTTCATTGCTTAGTATCTTCCTACCAAGGCTGATGCTTTTCTGGAAGATGTGTATTAGGGAAGCACAGATAATTTAGCCCATGCCAGAAGGAATACTGGAAAGTGTAATCCCCATGGGAGGTCAGACTGGATGATCTTGCATACCCTACAGGCAATAAATTCAATAAGTCAATTGTCCAAACCCTGTGATTTCCAGGTGCTGCTTTGTCAAAGAAGAATCCTTTCAGATCACCCCAGGTCCTTCCTTCTCACTCAGTCCAACGAGTCTCTCCTCAAGTCACAGGGAATATTCAAGTGCCCTCAACTCATCCTGTCTTGATTATGCAGTCAGAGAAGAACACAGGTCCATCTTTCCTAGACAAGCATGCCATGGCACTTTGGTTCTCCAGTCATGCACAGTAGAAGTAGGGACTGACAAGGACTGCAGCTGGGGCCTTGTGCCTTATGCCTTACCGACCATCAGGGCCTCGCACTCTCAGGTCCCAGACATGGTTTGGATCTGGCACTTCAAGCCCGAGCAACAGTCTGGGCCTGGCACTTCAGGCTTTTGCAGTGGTTTGAGCTTGGTAGCAACTGCTGGGGCCTGAAATCTTCAGGCATTAGTAAAGGTTGGGGCGTGGAGCTCTTGGCCCTTTGCATTGGTTGGGCACCCACAGCTCAGACCTTAGCAGTGGTCTGGGCCTGGCTCCTTGTTTCTTAGCAACAACCTGGGGCTGGAGCCTTAGCAACAGTATAACCTGGTAGCTCAGGCCCTGGCAGTGGTTGGGGCCTGAACTGCTCTGCCCTTAACCATGGCCTAGCACCTCAGACCTTAACAATGGTTGTGGCCTGACCCCTCAGTTCTTAGCAATAGTCTGAGACCCTGCAACAGTCTGTGCCCAGTACCCTTGGCACATTCATGTGTCCTGTGCCTGGCATCTTGATCCTTGGCACAGTCTGGACCTAGTGCCTTAGGTCTTTAATAGTGGTCTGGTCCTGATGCTTCAGCTATTAGTAACAGTTTGGACCGGCACCTCAGGCCTTGGTGATAATCTGGGCCTAGGTCTTAGCAACTGTCTGGGCCTGGATCTTTAGGGCTTCACAACAGTTTGGGTCTGGATCCTTGGCCCTTAGTCATAGTTTTGGCCTGGCACTATTCAGGACCAGCACTCTCAGGCCCTAGTTGAAGGCTAGGCGTATAGACACTAAACAATGTAGTGAAGCCATTCTGTGTGTGCATGCTGAGTATTATGAGTTGAATAGCTATAGCAATGGGACTGTCATAGTAAGCTGTTCCTAATAGCAACGCCTACTCTCTGCTTTCTCCTTTCTCCTGCTGCCTTCCTGTGCCAGAACATGGTGTAGGCAAACGAGGTTCTTTGGATAATGTTTGCCTATGTCCTTAGACCAACACAGCTACAACCAACACCCCCGAGAACATGGTGCACAAACTTGTATAGAACTTGCATCTGAGAGCCAAGTTTCTGGGAGTGCAGCAACGTCAATTCTGAATCTGACTCATACGTTAGTAGTGCTGTTTTCGTAAATCAGAGTTCAGATCAAACCCAGGGATCAGAGTCTGAACATTCCAGCATGCGAGGCAAATGATCAATTTGACCAGTATAGATCACATCAAGACTTCCAGTGCATATGCCTAGGGAAGGGTATGGAAGAGTGAAAGATGCCCTAGATCTACCATCCTCCCTTCAGACCACTGAGACACAGTCTGAAGTCCAGACTGAGTCCATATGTTCAGTGCCTCAAGGGTTGTAGCTTCTGCCAGAGAGCAACAGATTAAAGCTGTTGCTGACTGCCTAACACCTCATGGAGGGTGCATTTCTGTCAGGGTGATGATCTTTGGCCTTGACCCTGACCCCTTTAGCCTTTTACCAACCATGGAATATCCACAGGGCAGTGGGGTCTAGGGTTTTGAGGCATTCTATACTTGCTGTACTCTGGAGGTTGCAACATGGTGATATTTTATAGGAGCTGCCCCGCCACAAGTAGCCCTACTATATTGCTACCAAGCCCTCCATTTGGATGCAGTTTACAGTCATGCCCAGAAGCAGTTTCATTATCACATACGTGCACATGTGCACACACACGTGCACACAGATACATATGTGATGCTTGGATCTTTGGCAGTTACACACATACACATAGATGCTAACTAGATCTATAGCAGTTACGCATGCACACACTAACTGGACCTTTGTCAGTTACACAGGAAGAACAGAGTTCAGGATGTTTGCATGTTACATTATGACTGTCCTTAGTATCCAAGTTAAGGATATACCTTACTAATTGCACCTTCCCCACCCCACATACACAGTGTTTTTTGGTTTGGGTGTTTTCCTGCATTTTTGATGGCTGGCAGCGAAAAATACACTACCTTTGCAAATGAAACTGTTCTCTTGGAGCCAACTTGTGACTTCCAGCATCCTCCAATACAGGGGAGTAAAAGGCCACAAATTACTACTGGTCACCACATGGCAGAGAGGGAGGGAGTGAGTCATCTCTGTACAGGTGCAACTCCCTATCTTACACAGTTGATCAGGCAGAAATAAGAAATAAGCAAACATTGAATCTTCTTTCTGTAGTGCATATTAGCCAGTGTAGCCAAGTCAGCAAGCAGGGAGAGGTAATTCTATTCCAGGGAAGGTGCTGGCACACGTATTGTCTTCAGAACAAAAGGGAAATGGAACAAAATGCAATTCTAATTCACTGTTTGCTCTTTGCTTTGCTCATCAGTTAGCCCCACTGTGCTGAGCCCCTTCCTTAGGGCTCACAGGGGCTCTTACTAGTCTGTTCTGAATTTCTAAATTTGTTTACAAGATAGGTGACAGCTGGGCTATTCAGCATAACCTGCTCTCCTACTAGCTAGTATTCTCTTCTCCAGATCTTCCTTCTGACCCATCTATGCTGTGAAGCCTGCAATAAAACAGCTAGTGGAAGTTTTTGTAAAATGCTCACCAGGCAATGGCTGTTCTCTCATCTCAGAAGACAAAATAAGCAGAACAGGGGGGAATTGTGGGATTGCATAGATGGTGTGTGTTTGTAGGGGTGCAAGTGAGGAATTCTATATGGGTCTCAAATGTATAAATGGTATTAAGCCCTATAGCATTCCATCTTTAATACAGAAATTATAATTAGTTTTTGCAAACTGTTTGTTTTTACACAAAGGCACAGAAAATCTGTTAAAAATAATTAGGGAATACCCAGGATTAATTTAACTACTACTTAGTATTGCACAAAACTTTTTTTTTCATCTTGAAAGTACCATGCTTAAAAAAAAGAGACTTATGAAAGCATAGAAAACTACTGTACTTAGCAGCCTTTTAATCAGAATGCTGTGTTCACACCCCACTGCGTGAAATCTGCTTTTATGCCTCTGAATTTGGGAACTGAGAACCATATGGTATCTTGGTTTTACATTTCTTGGATCTTCTTAATTGCATCTGCATAGCAATTAGACTTGTGCATAAATTTTAAGAAAATAATACATTCATTTGTTCTTGGTGTGTAAAATATACTGAGAATTTGTTAAGGCTTTAACGGTAACCCTAGGAATGTTCAAATAGGGCAGTTTGGTTTATGATAGGAGTTACATAGTTAATATCTTAACTTTTAAAGTTTAGCTCTGTTTTCCTCTTTTCTTAATTAGTGCAAGAGTGGCAAGAGACCAGGGTATCAAATTCAGTCTGTGAAGGGGACTGAATTACATTTATAGGCACTGATTTAGCAAATCACTTAAGCATGTGCTTGTGTCCCATTGACTTCAATGGGACCACTCATGTTTTGAGATTTTAAGCACATGCTTTTAAGTGCTTTGCTGAATAGGGATGGGTTTACTGTGATTCTTAAAGTCAATCATGTGTTTAAGTACTTTCCTGATTTGGCGGGGCTGGTAGTTAGCATAGCAGTGGCCATTTCCAGTTGTTGAGCTGTCATTATTGTGCACTTGCAGGCAGCAAGTGGCAAGTACTTTTTTTTTTCTGGTGTGCGTCTCTCCCTCCGCCCCCACCCCCCCACCCCGAAGTCACACTCTAGTTATGCTTCTGGGAGCAATATCACTTAGCCTTCATCCAAGAGTACCATCAACTTTAATTCAACTTATATTGAGACAGAATCCTTACAGTCTTTAGATAATAGGTAGAGTTAGCTGTTTTTTTCAGCATCAAGTAGAAACAATTACTCTTTAGGTCCACTGTTGTTTTTCATTTGTTTCTGTTTTTTCCCCAGTCCATCTTTCTTTCTCTTTTGTTCTCTTTGGTCCCCCCTATACGTTACAGACATTGCACAATTAATTGGTTAATTGTGCAGTTATCTTAAGACAAGGCTACATGTGCAAAGTACCTATCACACCATGAAAAGGCCCAACCAACGATGAAGTTAGACCTAAAAAATGTTCACTACTCTGTAGCTGGTTGATATCAAGCTTTAATTTGCATGTGTAGCAGAATCTCAACTAAAGCTGGCAGCCCTATCAGCTGATGGGGCTTCCGGCCACAGAGGTGTACCATGCCTAGCTGGGGCTGCGAGTCCCGCAGCTAAGGAGACTCAGCCCCAGCAGCTACAGACTCTGGGTTTCAGCAGGACCCTGCAATTGCCAGGACCTTGAGTCCCACAGCTGTGGGTACTGGAGCCCTGCAGTGTGTCTCCCAGTGCTGTTGTTTCAGACACCTCAACTTTTGTCTCCCTTGCCTTTCATTGTCTTTGCTGAACAGTTTGGAAAAGTGCTGATCGCTGATTTCCCATGATCCCAAGTGTGAGGGAGTCTCTCTTTCTCCCAGCCCTCTGTAGACCAGTCCAACAGTCACGTGAGATAAAGGACAGTGTGCTACGACTACAAGCAGTACATTCTCTTGGTCTGTTGTGGGGTGTGATGGGCTCTTTCCTCTCTATCCAGAATTCAGGAGCAGAATCAGTGGGATGCAGTGGTACATTTGTACTTCCCCTTGATTCCACCTCCACTCACAGTTTAAAATCAACAGCCTGGTGGTAGCAGCAGCATTTCTATTCAGGCAGCAGTGACAGAGTTCATTAACTTTAAGGCCCATTATAATCTATTGATTCCGTCTACTCTACACTCTTCATTCCACAGGTGTTAATGACTCTCTCCTTTTTAATGGCCTTAACGTTTAGCTAATCAAGCTGGCCTTTCTTTTGCAATTCTGCTGTCTGTTAGCTGCTCCTGGCAATGTAGCTCCTGTTTCTCAGCCCTTTGGACTGTTTTTAACTCTAGCTAAAAACATTAACTCAGGTGTGAAAATAACTTTCAGCGAAACAGCAGATGCACTGTCAAGATGCCCAAAATGGCTAGATTTTGTTTTATGAATCTGAAAAAGAGATGTCCATTTAATTCTAATGACTACAGGACTAATGAAGCAACATACATTGACTAATGAAACAAGATGCATTGATTATTTTTGCGTACTTTGTTGTGTTTTTAATGCATTATATGAGACATCATATTAATGCACAGTTCAGTAAAAATACATTTGCTTTTGTTCTGATCTTAAACTGAATAATATAACCCTAGACCCATTTATTAGTAAAGCTTCTAGTTTCTTTTTAACTCGATGAAATATACATTGTTTTATATGTGCTTATGCACCACACCATCTGTATCCTCCTCCCCTTTTCAAAACCCTAAGTTTTAAAGTTACCAGTAAATAAGTCACTAGTAGAAGTGGGAGCAGTTTTCACCTCTGAGCTATTGTCTCAATCTGATTCCAGAGTCGTTAAGAATGCACTGGCATCCATTTGGGTGGGGATGACAGTTCCCAAGTGTAGACAACAGACAAGGGATTGGTTTAAAGGTGGTAGAGAGACAACAAGCATCGTCCTCATACAGCTTAGCCTCTGACTCCTTAAGAAGGTATGACACAGTAAAGTATGAAATAGGATAAGCACAGATTGATCTATTGTATTAGTTTCTAATCGGATAATGGGATAGCTGTGTTCAGAACTTTTTATGAAGATCAGGAGAGAAGTAGTTTGAAGCAGGTAAGTTTAATTTGGATGGAGTTTTGACATAGAGTACAATATTTGGTGTGCATGTAGGGAACAATGGAAGTATTCAGGAGAGTATCCAGACTGAAAGGTACAGAGTGGGAGGTGTGGGAGTGAAATTGCTGTTGAATTTCAGCATTGATTCCTAGGGGCCTTTCATGTTAGTAGAATAGGAAAGGTATTCTTAACAGGTATTAGAAGAGAGTGAACCTAGGGCAAAAAATAGAAGATTCTTGTATTTAACTACCCTCTCCTCTCTCTCTGAATTAGTTTATAAGGAGCCACTTTGCCTTGCTTTCTGCTATACCTTGTAGTGTAGACCTGGTCTAGGTTTTGAGTTTTGCTCAACTAGGTTAAGCAAAATGCCTAGCAGTTGTGTGGTATAAGCATGTACACTCAAAAGACCCAAGTCCTAAACTTGATTTTGACAGTGAGTTTAGCTGATCACTTTGGGTAGGTCTTCACTGCCCGTGGGCCCATTCACACTTACTAGCTGTATTGAAAACCCCTATGCTTGACCTCTGGCAGGGGTCCTGGCCAAGTCTGGAAGCTTTGCTGAATGCTACGGACTCAGGTGAATCTTCTTTCTAGCCCACCCCTTCCTACATTGTGCATACAGAACTTAACATGAAAGCTCAAAGAAGTTCCCTAGTGGCTATTTCACAACTCCCTCTTCCTGACTTCTGGTCCTACTGCACCATGCTTCCTGTCTTGACTGCCAGTAATTAAAGCCAATCACAGACAGAGAGGAAGGCTACATGAACAGGTAGCACTAGGCTATGAGGTAAATTTATGTAGGGAGAGATGGTTCATATGGCTCAGGCTAGTGGAGGGCAACCCTTTGCATGTATACTTTGTTTCCCTTTCTGTAACATGATGATAGTTATTACCTCTTTCAGGAATGTTTGTGAAGTACTTCATAAGTGTAAATTGTGATTTTGGTGTAAAATTGTGTGAAAGAAATTCAACAAAATATTTCACATGCATTTTTATGGGAAAATTTGCCAGATTTTCTTCATTTCTACTAGATTATTTTATAATACTGTGTCTTGTTCCTAAATGCAATGCTCTTGAGATATTAACTCGAATCTGTTGACAGAATAGAAATAAATGGTATAACTTTACCAGGGTATACTCTAAAAATGAATTATAAAATCAAGTACTTTCTGTAAAATTAAACCTTGAAATCTAAGTTGCTTTGGAAGTCCATGCCTAAAAACAAATCTTGGTCATATACCCCAGATCCTGAAAATGATTTCTTTATTTCCAATCTTTGTTCTGAAACTGAGTTGGTATATGGCTCTGAATCTTGCTTAGCCTATCCCTGTTTGGTTTATGGACCTTCTTGTTCACGTTTATGGACCTTCATGTTTACCTTCATGTTTATGTTTATGGACCTTCATGTTTATGGACCTTCATGTTCATGTTTATGGACCTTCATGTTAATGATACAGGAGTTGCATTATTAAAGGACAGTATGTGTGTGAAGTATCTTCTATTCTTCAAGAAACTGATGCTTCCATAAATAATATACACGCCTCCGTGCTGTACAAAGCCATTGTTAGGATAAGAGCATCTTAATGTTAGAAATTAAAAGTGTAAACATTGTAAATTGCCTGCAAATTTCCAGTTAGAGTAGTATTTGGTTCCATTGTTTTTATTAAGAAGTGAAAAGGATCTAATAAATCTAATTTAGAAATTATTATATTATCAATAAACTAGGAATGGAATTGCTGGGGCTCATGATAAGGATTTCTACAGTTTATTTTTTTACATAAATCATAGCATTTGTACAGTTTCTTCTGAAAAATGAACATGAAACTGATGGAGTAGATTAACATATAAAGAAACTACAGTAATTAGTAAGATCTTCAATAGCTGGATATTCACAATACTCAGGGTTAGAATTATTCTTAACGTATTTAAAGTTTAGCCTCATGAGAAACTCATCTAATTTTTATGAGCTTCCTGGGGGAGGGCAATTATGTAGTCCCAGTCCATCAGAACTCAGTTCACTGTAAGCAAATGGACTAACAGATTTAATCCCAAGGAGTTTAGTTCATTTTACATCAACCAGCTTTGTATGTAGGTGTTAGATGGGAGCTGTTGTACTTATTTGGAGTAAGGACTTTGATGCATTGCTGATATTCATGCTATTGATGCAAACTCTTTTGTGGGATGTAATAAACAGCTGCTAGAGTGATTTACTGTAAGAGCTCTATTTCTAATCAAAGACTGACCCATAAGTTAATTTGCTTGATAGAAGGGAAAGCTTTTGTTCTTTGCTATCATTAATATTACTCACCCTGTTGACTTTTATGTCCCTTTTATTTGGGTCTCCTGGAAAAATTCCTGTTATCTAACCATTTGTACCAAAACTGAATGATTTACTGATTTGAAAAGGAATTATCAGTGTATACTATGTTCTATTAATTCTCTGGGTTAGAGTCTATAGCTGCTCTGCACATAACTCATACACACATTTACATGATTGAATCCTACAAATGCATGTATTGTTCCACCAAAGGTAAGGGGAAAATTACTATTGCCCATTTACAGATGGAGTGACTGGGATAGGGTGAGGTTAAGGGGCGCGTCTTTGGTGTAAATCATTAATGTTGACTTCAGTGGAGCTACATTAATTTAGAGGAAGTGAACATTTGGTCCTCTGTAACTACTTTAAATCACACAGGTGCTCATCTACACGAGTCAGTTTACTGTGCAGTAGACTAATCTACTGCGCAGTAAAGCATCACCACTTATATGTGCACAGCATTTACTACACAATAAATTAGTTTACTGCACCATTGGCTACTACCTATAGATACTGGTAGTAGATTTATTGCACAGTAGCTACTGTGCAGTAATGCATGTGTAAACAGCTGACTGGATGCAAATTGCCCTAGGTGAGCCCAGGTAGCAGGGGGCAGGGGAACTGTCCCTTCCTCTAGGCAGATGACTTCCAGCCCCTGCTCCAGTCAGCAGATCAAAGTGGGAGGTGGGAGCCAGGCAGCTGCCTGGGGCAGAGGATGGTTTCCCAGCCCCTGCCCCTGCCCCTGCTGATCAGGGTGTGGGGCTGGGAGACGGCTGCTCTGGAGGCAGAACAGCTCTCTGTGCCTCCTGGAGCCCAGGCCTGACCCCAGTGCCTCCTGCCAGCCCTGGGCTGGTCCCTGGAGGAGCCTGGAGCTCCCCCTGGCTGCATTTAGGGTGTGTGGGGGGGTGCAGAGCAGGGCAGGAGTAGCTGTGCAGTGAACTGCTCCAGTCAGAAGCAAGTTTGCCCCAACAGGTACACATGTAGGCATGCTTCTGGGGTTAGCTTACTCTGCTTTATTTTAGTGCATGGTAAGCTTAAAGCACATTGATAGTACATGTAGATATGCTCACAGTAGGTCAATAATATATGGTCCCTGTGGTTCCACACACCTGGTAGTAGCTAGTAGGTAGCACTTGAGTGAGAGGCAACACAACTTTAGAAGATGCTGGAATTTTTTTGAGAGAGGAGGAAGGGGTCAAGCGGCAGAAGGTTGCCAGACCACAATATGGGAAGTTTATGGTGATAGAGAAAGGAGTCAGCAAGAAGTGTTAGTGAGAACAATATATTAATTTTTAATATCAGCCAGGAAAGGTTTTAAAGGCTGGCTGTTTGCCACCTAACACAGCTGGGGAAGGGAAATATACATCTTTCCTGTGGCTGAGAGAGGTAAGTGATAAATCTACAGGGACTGCAGCCCTTGTTGATCAGCCATTGTACTTCTTTGTGTGTTACTTGTGAATGTTCTATTTGGAATAGATGGGGGGAGAGGAGGGTCTGAGATGGACAAGCCTTCCTCCCCTCCTTTGTCCCCATCTCCTTTAGATGCTGAGATGGCTGCCTGGTTTCTCCACTGCACTGTTTACAATTTAAAATGGCAAAGGAACTAACTAGTGAATAGTTACTACTTCTTTAAATTTCATTTCCAGGATGGAGTGAAATACTAGATCTTGCACTTTGGCAAACAGTGAAAGTGAGTCACTGCTCCAGTAGGCACATTACACCTGTTTTTGTGTGTAAGGAAAATATGATCTTTTCTAGGTCATTTTTTCCTTTCAGATTATTTTAAATTAATTCAGCATGCAATGAAGTATATAAAGATAACAGCCAGTGCATAGGAGAATAGTGTGTACAAACAAATAAAGAACAGGACGCTTAAAAGCTGGACACCTGTAAACCAGTCCTATTGCATTTTAAGGCCAAGTTTTAGTCTCTAGTGCATAGTCCAAGCAAAATTATTTTTGCTAGAGCACTGGTTGAGTAGTCAGGAATACTGTCTGTAGGGGGCATTAAAAACCTGTCTCAGCATGGTCAGCGTAAGGGAGTTGTATGTACCACTACACACTCAGAACCATTTCCCCAGTCCATCTGAAATAGCTTCTCAGTAGTTTGACATAGGGACCTATTCTGTCAAGTTTGCTAATTCTTCTGTATGTGTTCCTTTGCAGGTTCTCTTTTGTAGGTTCTCCATTTTTTGCTTCTTAAGGCTAGGAACAGACATTACACATTAACTGGTTTAAGTGATCAGAAACTGGTTTAAACCTGTAACAGAACAGACATTCAGTGTACATAAGCCAGTTTCAAAATGGCTGAAACTGGTTTGAGATAAACCTGGTTGAATGTAGTATCAGACTTACCTGATTTGGCTCAAACTGGTCTATGCAATGTCTGTCCCAGACTCCTTTCTGGTTTAAGATAAACCAGAGACACCCCCCCACCCCCCAGCATCTTGGCATGCTTTCTGGGTTGGGCAGGGCTCTCTGCTCCACAGCAGGGCTGACCCCACCCCTCTGCTTGCTAGCAGAGACACTGGCTGGCATGGCTCTGTTAAGGCAAAGTGGGCGGGGGGGGGGTTAATTCTTTCCCTGTTCCCCTACTGCAGCTGGGGTCAGCCTCTCTGCCTGGGACCAGAGGGGAGGGGGCTGCAGTGGTGGCCCCTGGAGCTGGCAGACCCTGGCTGCAGGGAAGGGAGGAGGGAAGATGGGTGGGTTGTCCTGCAGGATTGGGAGGGGGACTCTGTTCTAAGCTAGGGGGGACTCTTCCCCCTCCTCCTCCCAGGGTGGAGAGGGAGATTCTGTGATGGGGACTCTTCATCCTGCCTTTCCCTACCCCCCAGCTGCTCGGGGCTGGGGGAGGGGGGGCTGCATGTGATGCTGCTTGCCCCAGGGGGTGGGGACAGGGGAAAACTCTGTTTCATGCTTGGGGTAACTCTTCCCCCATCTCCTCCTCCTTCTCCTCCCAGAGGGGCAGTGGGAGCGTGGAGTTCAGCTGGACAGGGTCAGGATGGGGAGTGTAGGGGACTCCTCCCATGGCTGCAGCCCCAATCATGGAGCTCAGATGGGCTGGGTGGGGTTGTATGGGACTCCCACCATGGCTGCACACACTTCCTCAAGGCTGCAGTGCTGAGCACAGAGCTCAGCTGGGCAGGGTGGGGGGTGTAGCCCCCCCATGGCTGCACATACTCCCCCAGTGGCGTATTGTGGGTCTCCAGTGCCCGGGGCCCAATGCTTGCAATGTGGGGGTGGGGGCGTGGATGGCTGGCACTCAGGGACATGGCCTCTTCCTGCCCCACCCCATTGGCATGTCACTGCACTCCCCCATGTTTGCAGCCCTGAGCATGGAGTTCAGCTAGGCAGGGTGGGGGGTGTACGGGACTCCCTCCATGGCTGCATACACTCCCCCATGGCTGCAGCCCTTCCTGCCTGGCAGCAGCAGGTGGGGAAGTCAGGGGCAGCTAGTACTGCACTTGGGGTGAGGAGTGCAGCCATGCGCAGCCTGCCTGGCTGCTTCTATCCCTGCAGTGCTCCCTGTTTAGGAGTGGGGGCAGGTGGGAGCACCGGTGTCCCCCCCGTGCATGCCAGTTGGGGAGTGGGGTTGCCAGCAAAAGTGTCCAGAAGTGGTGTGGCCACTTTTTGGTAAGTGTTATTGGCTGTGGGGGACCTCCCTCCCAGTCGGTGGAATTGGCCCTGTTGCTGACTCAAAGCTGGAGCCACGCCTGCGGTGGGCAAAAATACCCTGAACTGCATGCCTGCTGCTGCTGCCAGGCAGCGGGGACTGCAGCTATGGGGGAGTGTGCAGGGGTCTCTACAACCCTACCCTGCCCAGCTGAGTTCCCCGTTCCCACTGTCCCTCTGGGGGAGGAGGAGGATGGGGAAGAGTTCCCCCCTGCTTGGTGGGGGGAGGAGTGGGGGCAAGAGTCTCCCTATCAGGCTGGGCAGCTTCACAGAACCTCACAGAGCCCCCCTCCCCATCCCATGGTGTTGGCAGGGGAGGAGGAGAGCCCACCCAGCACTGCACCCTCTCCTGGCCCAGTGCTGGAGGGAAGGGGGGGGGGGAAGAGTTCCCCTCTGGGGCAGGGCAGCCCTGTGTATCCTGGTTGCTCCTGGCTGTCAGGGAGCCACTAGGGCCTGGCCACACCACCTCCTCAGTTCAGCTTCCCCATGGAAGGGAAGGGAGGGCTACTATAACGTCCCCGGGCTTGTGGCTTGAGCCACTGTGGGCATGTGCTGAACATCTATCCATTTGTAAACTGGTTCACTCTCTGCAGGTTAGACTAACCTGCAAACACTGAATCAGTTCAGGCTTAGGCTTTATGAATGTCTGTCCCTAGCCTAAATGATGGAGATGCAGTGATTTATAGCTAGCGTTCAGGTGGAGGACTGGGTTAGAAGGCAGGATATGGCTATTCAGGTTATGCACCAAGGATATTTTTGGTCTCTTTTTTAGGGTCATATTTATAAACTCAGTAAACTCTCTTGTAAGGCAGAAAATACCCTTCTGCACTATGCAGATCCTTCTGGAGGATTCGGTTAGTAGCCTTCCAGCCTCTGATCAAAAGAAGTCGCATCATGATTTAAGCTCACAACTGTTGCGTCACTTCAAGGCTAGAATCTTATTTTATCCCTCCCTTTTGTGCCTGGTAGCTGGACAGGTAGAAATGAAATTTAGACTAATACCTTTGTCATAGGCGATTTTCATTGCCCATAAAACCTGAAAAGTTCCCAATTATTTCTCCAGGGTGAGCTGATATGGACTATATAGCCTCTGCTCCTTTTGACTGGGGTCACAGCTGTACCAGTATCTAACTCATTATTCTAAGGTCTTTTAGATAGGTTGAATATGAAAGGCATTTGAAGTAGTGGGTGTTTTAAAACCTAATTGTGATATAAAACAGTTTTGGCCTGTAGGTTCTTGGAGATCTCTTTCATTGCTTTGCCTTCCAGTACTTCAACAATTCACCTGGTAAATGAAAAGAATGTACAGATCTACTGATAATGGATAAGAATGAATTCCTATAACTTTCTCTATGTTAACGTTTACCTTCTGGATAATTTTAAGTCAAAAGAGGACATAGATGAAGAAACCACCATTTTTCCACTTTAAATTAAAACTACAGAAAGCATTCAATCTGAGCATTGGGAATAGTGCTTGCGTGCATGTAAAAGGGCTCTCTTAAATTGGCACTTTACCAGTCAAAATGGATTGTGATTGGATGTATGCATGGTTTAGGTGAGAATTGAACTGCATGCATCCTTGCTTAGTCTCTGAAAGCTTTGAATACATGTGGAAGCAAAGGGAGACTTGAAATCTAATTTTGTTGTAACAGAAATAAATGCTGCCTTCCCACTTTCAAATACAGGAAAACTGGGTTCCCGTGTTTTTTATTTTTCCTGTCCAATAAAGAAAACATAGTTTGCAAAAATGAGTTTTCAATACAGCAAACAAATTTTCATGGGCACCTATTAAGTACTCTTTACAATAACAAAAAAAACCCTCCATATTTGCAAGTGTGTACATCACACTGATTTCCGCAGTTTCAGAGTAAAGAGGTATGCGTTTGCTGTTGTTATTCCACATGCTTGAAATTCTCATGCTGTCTTTCCAAAATTGCAACATGCATAAGAAGAAAACCTAAGAAATCACAGCCCAGGAAAGTTGTTATGCTCATAAGGAACAGGAGAGATTTTCTGTCTCTCCTCATTCACACAAAAACAAATTATCTCAGTTAGCACAATTTAGTCTTTTTCAGTTCCTGAAAAAGTGTAAAGAAAACTTGCTTTACTAACTCCTTGAAATGTTGTATTACAGAGTTACTCATTAATGGGAATGTTGTTAATAGACCATTTAATATTCAGAGGAATCATTATTTTTGTGATAAGAAAGAAAGGGGGGAATATGGCTAATGTTCTTAGTTACCTTATTGCCTCTGAGGCAAGGAATGTATCATTTTCCACATGTAGATAATGTCTAGTGCTGTGCAGGGCTCTGGCCGCATGGAGCTGTCATAATACAAATAATAAATAACAGTTACAACAATAATAAATAGCGACACAGATGCTGAGGGCATTGTTGACTGAGGCCCTTATTCCTCCTCCTTCTGTTGTTCCAGTGAACCCCTGAAACTATGTCGGGCCCTGTTGGGCTCATGGGGCATTCCATGAGCCCATGCAGAGTCAACGCTGGGATTGGAGTCTTCAAAATTTTGTTCTGCAGCACATCATGAAGGTTTTGGCATATTTTAATAAGAAATGCATGCACTGAGGGTTGGTGTTGGGTTTGTTGTGGATGTTTATGATTCTTCTTGTAAATTATAATTCTTGGTTAGAGCGAATAAACATGTGACGGAACAGATGATTTGTGGGAGGTAGGTCCCTCCCACACTTGAGCTAAGCCTCTCTCAGCACCCAGTGTATATAGGTCGTGCATCAGGTCATAATCACAGCCCACTGTCTTGGCATGGCTGATATCTCAAGATACGATTTTGTATTTAGTTTTTTATGTTTTATCTTGTTTATAGTAGCTTAACTTTACCTGAAGAGCAGCCCCAAAGATCTTAAAAATCACAATGATTTTCCAAAAAAAAGTGGCTTTAGTTTGTGTTGTGTTCTTTCTGTTTGCTTTTGGGGCTGTCAGTATGAGTTGCATCACCTGCATCCACACTGACTTAGAAACTTGGAAGACCAGAGATTAACATGTTCTCTAATGAGCACTGGACACTAGTCTTTAAAGAAAAACACTGCATACAGGTTGAGAGCTGCAAGTTTGAGCTTTGTCCCATCTTGAACTAAAAGCCTCTATTAGCTGACCCGTTTATAAATGGGTCAACTGTAAATGGTCATTTGGGCCATTGAGTGAGGTGGCTAGACATGGCGGAAGCCACGTTGCTGCCTTGTGTACCTTGGCTCAAGAAACAGGCTGGCCTTAACCGCACCAGACTATGGAGATGTTTTTAGGCCTGGGTAGATCTCTGGCCTTTATAAATAGTTTAAAATGGTGGTTCTCAACCTTTTAAGATTCAGGGGATCCTCAGTAAACTTAAGGTAACTCTCATTAGACTCATTGTACCCCTTCAAGACTTTTGTGAGTTGTTGTGAGTTGGCCAACACCACATTGCAAAAACTAATTTAGTCATTGTTGCATAGCTTACACTTGTGGAGGGGTGGGGCAGAGGCCAGGCAGGGGGGAAGCTGAACCTGAACTTATCTTATCTCCTCACTCTTAGCTTATTTCCCCACACCTCAGGTTCCCTCCAAAGGATCTCGCTGCATCTCTGGGTGGCCCAGCACTGTGGCTGAGAGTAACTGGGCTAAAAAAAAGTGTGGAGCGGCTGTTTTTATAAAGGGAACATCTGCTTTGCATTTGACCTTAAAATGTATGCAGACAAAACATTCTGCAATTTTTAGTTTGTAAACAGAGTTTTGATTGTGTTAAATGTTCCATATAATTTCAGGCTCTAAGTTGATCCTAAAGGCCACTCTAAGGTGTAAAGATCCTGACACTGATTACATGTTTTCAGGCAAAGAAAGATTAGACCCATTGCTCCATCTGCTGGTATTTAAAAGCAGTATCAGGAGATATTGCTTATTGAAGATGCTCACTTCATCAGCATAGTCTTTAGAATAAAAATGTCATAAAAGCAAAAAGAACTCCAAGTCAAGTTCAGTTGGTGTAAATTGATATGATGAATTTCAGTGAAGTTCTCACCTGAGGTTCTCACCCCAAAAAAGTAACATTTTCAGAAACTTTGCATGTTTAATACCTTTGCCATACACTGGATCTTTCAGGGTAAATTTTTATGTTATGCATCTCTTGATAGTGAACATGAACAATAATAGTTAAATTGAAAGGGGCAAAATCTTGTAACTATATTTCATATTTTAATCCTGCAATGATTTTTACATCTGTTTTTAAAACTTAATTAACTTAAACTGGTGTAAGGGTGTATGTAGGATGAGGGTATAAAATTAGTGTGTAGCCTGATGCTGTGCTAGAAGAATAAGGCAGAAGTCTAAACTATCAAACCTCTTTGTCATCTCTAGCAATTGAACAAATCACTTAAAAATATTTTTCAAATCAATCAGAGGCTTCATAGAGTCTCCCTCTCATTAGTTTTTCTGCAATCTTGATGTGTAGCAATGAAAGGAAAACATTTTTATTTGAGTAACTTCTGAAATTGTTAAAAGCAGGGAATCACACTGTTCACACTTTTTGTCTTTTACATTATTTTTAACATAGGGCCCTATAAATTCTAAGCTCCAGCCAAATGCCTGAGAAGAAGCAGATCATTAGATAATCCTCCATCATTTCTGCTCTGCTGTTCTTTTCTGTTCTTTTTTTTTATCTCTTTTGAAACCACCTTGAAAATATCTACCTAGAAGATGTTTTTAAAATCTGAGTGTCCAAACCAAGGTCCATAAAAAAAAAAAAATAAAAAAAAAAA
>NW_017729033.1:97915972-97931839 GCF_001723915.1 Gavialis gangeticus | reverse complement strand
AAAAAAAAAAAAAAAAAAAAAAAAAAAAAAAAAAAAAAAAAATAAAAGCAAAATTGGAAAGTCCATTCTGCACAACAGATAGGTTTCAGTTGTGCTCATTGTTAGAGTCCATTTGAAAAGATGATATTGAACACTTAAATCTGTTAACACAAAAAGTTGGGTATTCATCTAAAGAACCAAAAACTTCATGATAATTAAGAGTGATTGCATAATGCATTTACCTTATCATGTCATAAGCCGCCTTCAATTTTAGGAAAAATAAAAGTTAAAATAATATCTTTTTAATAAAAAATTAAAAAATTCAGAAACGTAAGTACAATGAGTCCCAACTATTGTAAATTTTAGTCATGTAAGTGGCTGCAGGTGAAAAGAATGTGACACCCATATGGGGCATTATTCACAGAGAGTATTGCTTGACTGGCAGTCTAGTGTGAGACTGACAAAGGATGGGATCATGTTTTCCTGCTGAATAGAACTAGAAGAAAAATTTAAAAAGTATTGTCCTGCAACTTATTTGGGTGTGGCCATACATAACAATTTCTGTGTTCCAAAAGGTCATATATTGGTAACCATTTCACAGTTGTTGCAGGACAGGGTGCAGACACATAGCTGGGGAAGGAAGGAATGCTTGTATCCATCATTTGGGAGTCCCAAGGGGTGGGGGGCCAGTGGCTGGGGGCATTTTTAATATTCCACTTTCCCTTTTTTCTTAATAAATTGCAATACCCTGCAGTTGACTGAAATCTGCAGTGTGCTTGCCTGACTTGGTGGGCAGGGCTTGATGGGAAAGGGGGAGTACTTGGACCCAGGAACCTGACAAGCAGGGATGGGATGTCAGGCTGCAATTGAGAAGAAAGTGTGGTCACAAACTGGTTGTTAGAAAGATAACTTTTATTGAGCAAGCAGGCAAGGGAGCTCATGGATTAAAAAAAACCAAACCAACAAAATGGAAAAAGACAGGCAGACCTATGTTATAGAAGGCCTGGTGTCTTCACACAAAACCATTTCACAGTGAACCAGTTTAAAACAGTACATGATTTTTCTGGGTATAGTTTTTAACCATTTCAGATGTCTTTAAGCTGGTTTAAATAGGCTTGTATGTCTGTTCGCTTCAGGTTTAATGTGTGTTATGTGTTTAAACCATTCTGTTATGTGTGCCTGTGTTCTGTACCAGTAGTATTCAACCTTTTAGCCCCATGGGCCAGATGGGTGTCATGGGACCTGTCTGTGGGCCAGTTCCAGCCCTGAGCTCTGGCCACCCCATCAGTGTGCCCCAGGATTGGGTCCTAGGGCCCCCTCTTGCCCCCTGTGCACCAGGATTGTGTGCCAGGGATCTGGCACTGCCCCCTTGTGCTCCTTCCCTCCCCTTGCCCCCACTGGACACTTGGATTGGATATAAGGAGCCTGGCATTGTGTCTGCCCTGCTCCCCATGTGTTGGAATTGGGTCTTGTCGACCTGGTACTGCCCGCCTTGGCCCCTCGCATCAGGATTGGGCCCTGTGGGCCTGATGTCTCCCCCACCTGGCCCTGTGCACTGGGATCGAGCAGTGGATCCAGCATGCAGGGTCTGGGGCTCTGCATGAGTTAGAAGATTTGGCACTACTCCCCCACCACCAAATTTCCAGACCTGTAGAGAGCCCTGTGGCCCAGATGACATGCTGCTGTGGGCCAGATCTCACCTGTGGGCCAGAGGTTGAGCAACCCTACTCTGTACTAATGGTGTTCGCTTCAGGAGGGATGTGGACAGCATCGAGAGGGTCCAGAGGAGGGCTACTTGTATGATCAGGGGGCAGCAGGGTAGGCCCTACGAGGAGAGGCTATGGGACCTGAACCTGTTCAGCCTCCACAAGAGAAGACTGAGAGGGAGTCCAGTGGCAGTTTACAAACTGGCCAAGGGGGACCAGCAGGCAATGGGAGAGTCCCTGTTCCCCCAAGTACTACCGGGAGCAACAAGGAATAATGGCCATAAATTGACTGAGAGTAGATTCAGGCTAGATATCAGGAGGCGCTACTTCACTGTCAGGGTGGCTAGGATCTGGAACCAACTTCCAAGGGAAGTGGTGCTCGCTTCTACCCTGGGGGGCTTCATAAGGAGGCTAGATAATCACCTAGCTGGGGTCGTTTGATCCCAGCATCCTTTCCTGCCTATGGCAGGGGGTCGGACTTGATGATCTGCTCAGGTTCCTTCTGACCCTACCGACTATGAAACTATGTTCAACATCTGGCCTGCAGAACAGTGTCATTGGCTTGTGGGTTTTTCCACATGTCCAGAAATTAGGTGGCAGGGTAGAGGTGGCACCGTGAATTGTCACTACCTTGCTACCAAATTTTTGGACAGGTTATAAGCCCCATGGGCTGGGTGATGTGGCTGTGCATGCTAGATTGTTTTATGTGGTCAAATCTGTGTATGTGGGGTACGTGGCTGGATTTGGGCATGTGGGGCCAGAAGGTTGAGTACTACTACTCTATGTAGTCTCCCTGCAGAGCTTTGCATAGCACCTTTCCTGGTCCCTTATTTGCCTGACTTTCTTATTGAAGCTTTAAAGAAACAATACATGCGCTGCAGTCTCACATTCAGATTGTAGGATGAATGTGTAGGACGAGCTTCTAGAATTATTTCAGTTTGTCTGGTATGCAGCTCAGGTGCCAGTAAAATAATCATTGCAAACAGTACTGTGTTAAGTCAGCTTCACTCTAGGTTGCTTCAGGATGTGAAGAACTAGTAAACTTTATTCTTGTTGTTATTTTCTAAGTGTTCAGTTCTCTTACTTATGGTAAAAGTAATTTTGCCACAGCTAGCGGGTAGTGATTTAGTAATTCAGCTTCCACATACTGTTATTGAACATTCCCCATTTCCACAGTTTAAATACGAATTTTTGATGGGGCATAAATTCTTAGCATCCTTCATGCAAAGGAATAACCTTTTTCTCCTGTTTTCCCCCTGGAACCTCAATACAAGAAGTAAATTGAAGTACAGAAGCAGATTTTAGAGTTTCCAACTCAGTTATTTAGAATATGGCTAAGAATGCCAGAAGCGCTCCTAGAAAGGCACTGTTTGTTAGGTTTTTCATTCATGTGACATCAGGGAGGGATGGGGGAACAGTTTTTTGAGCTTTCTTTGGCATTTTTCCTCGTGAGGTTTTTTTCATGGACATATTGATAAAATTTACAATGCAGAGAAAAGCAGGGGGTGTGGGGAAAGCTATCTGATGCTATCTGCTTCCCCATTGTGGACTGGTGCCTACTCCAAGTGAAGTGCTGGCCAGACCCTAATGTTGCACTAGTTGCCTTTCCCCCGATCTTCAGGCTGTCACTAATGCAGCTATACTCAGGGGTAGTTCATATGCCTAGTGCTGCCAGCTCAAGCGGTAGCTTGTTGGCCCAACTATCTCTTCGCTGCTATTGCAGAATTTGAGTCCCTAGGTTACAATGAAAGTTCTCTTCTAAATTCATTTCCCTTCTACATGTATGCATGCATACATACATACATCTCTCTTTGCATCTCTCTCTCTCTCTCTCCCCCCCCCCAGTCGAACAAAAATCTCTCACATTTCCCTCCCCAAAAGACCCTCCACACAAATGGAAGAATGGAAATTGATGAGGAGAGATTATAGCTCTTATCCTTGGGGGCTGTGCCAGGAGTTGATGTATATATAAAGATGTATAGTCTCTGAACTTCATATACATCTACAGTACATGTACATGCATATTCACACTCTCTCTCTTAACAGTGGAAATGCTGCAGCTCTTACGTATTTAAACAATTAAAAAAAAATTTTTTTGCATTTGATTTACTAAAGCCAATTTCAGTTAGCTTTTCCATTTCCTGTAAAACTGGAATTCAAGTTTGTTTTGATTTCAGAACTGCTGAAACCTCAGTAGCACCCACCTTATATTCCTAGCTTGTCATCAAACATCACCAGGGTTTGTGTTTTTCCCCTTCATCTTTTTTTATATAGATTACCTACCATTCTCAAGCTGTTGCTTTCATCTTAAGCCACAAAATTGCTTTATTGATTCCTGATCTTTGTGAATCCTGATACTATATCTGCTTGGATAACATATGGAGGCTAGGACCTTAGCAGCCGTTTTGATGAGGCAGAAATTACAGTACAAAGACTAGTCATCATAGGAGAATCCCTGGACTGATTTCGTTATTACTGATTCTTTTGCTCTTGGCTTGACATGTATTTCATTGCTTTAATTTGACTATTCCTTCAATTATTCTGTTCACTGATTTTTTTTCTTAATTATTCACGGCTGCTTGATTTATTTTTTTTATTACATCATTTTATGGTTAAAATCTTCATGCTCATTTGGTCAGTATGATTATTTTTCTTGGCTTCTTTTTTCACTTGACCTAGAATATTTTGATAAATGGCCTCCCTGCCCCCCCCCAAGATCCTGAACACTCAAAATTCCAGTTAATGTAATTGAAAGTCACATGTAGAGTTTTGGTTGTACTTATGATCGTATATCACATCTCCATATTGTTCTCTTTATGGTTCTGCATTCATTACGCAAACACAGATTGGGATCCACTCAGAATATATATTTTCCTAAAATTCTACCACTGTGCTAATTTGATTGGAAACTAAATTTATTAACTTGAGATATTTCCAAGCATTTCAAATTATTTTATTTTAAAATAGTTTAGCTCTAAATAAGACATAGGCAATTTAATATAAATAAGACTGATCAAACTACACAGTTATTTCTGTAAAAAGTTGAGAGAGAATCTGTAGGCTGCAAATGGCAACTTGTATTCTAGTTTTCTATTGGTAAAAAATTGTAAAGGGTCTCAGGAAGAAATCAATATTAAATCATAAAAAAAAGTCTGATGCCAGAGATGGTATTTCCTTTCCCATGTGATTTATCTAGTAGCTCATAGGTAATGCAATTTTGCTGGGATTTTCAAGGGTGTCTACAGTGTGCTTAACTCCCGTTGTCTAACTCCTTTGGCTTCCTATGAAAATTTCAGCCCTGAAGTGGCAAGAACAGAGCTGAGCACGTCACAGAACTTAGATAAATCAGGGTCTCTTCTTTTGGGGAGTTTAAAATCTTGAAGTAAGTGGGGCCTGATGTGATGGAACAAATGGACTTTGGATGGAATGTAAAAAAAGAAAATCTATGGTATTTAATACACTTTGAGCCTAACCTTTTACTCAGTTAAAAGAGTTTCAGAAATTCAGTTTTGACTGCACATTGACATACTAATAAATGCCTTTGGTTAAATATAGCAAGATCCATCTGTACTGAACAATGGACTTTTTAAGTCTAAAAGTCTTCATTTATTTAGATTGCTTTAACATATGCTTGCATATATATGTATGCTGCTTCTTTAAAATCGTTATTTTTTTCTTTTTCCCTACTTACCCCAGATTGGTGTATTGGCTACCTAGAACCCCAGGTCCTGATGGGGGATTCAGGATCAAGACGGTCAACTATTGTGTCCCGATTGCCAATATTCAGGAGGAGTATTAGCCGAAGACACGACTCCCTTCCTTCCTCGCCTTCCTCTGTCAATACTGTTGGTGTCCACAGTTCCTCTCCTTCTAGCACAAATTCAAGCTCAGGGAGTACAGGCAAGCGTAGGAGCATATTCCGTACTCCTTCCATTAGCTTTCATCACAAGAAAGGGAGTGAACAGAAATCTGAATCTGCAAACCAGAATATAAGTATTTCAAATGGCGTCCAGTCTGCTCACAACAGTTTGCAGAAACTCAGCTTGGAGGAGCACGTTAAAAGCAGAGGGAGACATTCGGTTGGTTTTGGCAGCTCGTGCAGCAAGAAAATAACAAGGTCTTTGACAGAGGACTTTGAAAAGGGGAAGGAGCCCTCAGCTAATAAGAATGTCTTCATAAATTGCTTAAGTTCTGGCAAGAATGAGAGTGATGACTCTGGCTTTACAGAGGAGCGAAGCAGATGCTCCACTAAACAGCCCACACGAAAACTTCTCCCTAAGTCTTTTTCTTCGCACTACAAGTTTTCAAAGCCAGTCCCCCAGAGCCAGTCGGTATCCTGCGTGCAACAGTCTGGATGCTTATTAGAGATTAAACCATATGTTGAACGTGAGTCTGTCACAGTAAGGTCCTCTCCTTCATGCTCTGCTGAGATAACAGAATGCACAGGAAGTTCTTTGCAATCGCCACTACTTTCCGCTGATCCCACCACAGTCCACACCCCTTCGGAGTTTTTAGCCTTGACAGAGGATTCTGTTTCAGAAGTTGATGCACCAACTAATAATGCAAACACAGGACTGCTCCCAGAGAACTTTGGCCACCATGTTTCTACCTCTCGGATGTTCCTCAACCCAGCTACAGCTCACATGAGGGAAAATGAGCACGTAGAAAGTACTTCCCAGCTTGTTATAGCTCCTGTGAGATGCACAACCTTATGCAATACTGAATCAAATATCTTACCCCAGACCTCTGCTGCTAATCAAATACAAGTATTACTACAGGCCACTGAACTACCTGTTGAAGATGCCGGGCCTTTAGGCAAAATTAACTCTGCAGATGCACAATTAGAAACCTTGATGTTAAATTGTGCAGAAAAAACAATGGAAACCACCCCAAAAGCACATGAATTAAGTGGTGGCCACCACAACTTAACAGTACCTGAGCACATTAAAGAAATGGTTCCTGTAATGGCATCTAAGATTCTCCCGTCGTCTTCTGAAACTCAGTTTTTTAAACAACAACAGGAATATGAGGTTAATCACTCTGAAGGTATGTTGTATGCTTTTGGCCTGGTTTCTTCTCTAAGAGGAATTCTGAATAACAAAGTAGTTTGTTTAGTGTATTGTTGCAGTTCAGAAATCATGCCTCAGGTGTAACAATTTCATCAGATTGGCACCAAAATCATGAGAATTAAAAATAAATATCCATGTTTTGGACTGTCTTCTCATGTTTTATTAATTCCTCTTGACTGTTCATAATGTATTGAACTTTACAGTGTTGTCAACCCTTGCAAATTTATGAGTAAGGTGATCTTGGCCTGTGCTGCAGGAACTGTTAGAGGTGGCAGCTCAGGTGGAGCCCTTGTACTAGGCACATAATAAGATACACCCTGTGCTCCAAGAATTTATAATCATGAACAAAGCTTAGCTGCAAACTTAGGCTGTAAGACACTAGAACTGGGACTAACCAAGCCCCTCTAAGTGAAGGCTACTCTGTTATATTTACTTCAAAGATTGAAGCTTGCTTTCTGGAAAAGGTTTTGTTACAAATCAAGTTTTGACCTTTTTTGGAGCTTGCAACAAACCATGACCTTCAAGTCTTTGAACAACCAGGTAAACTCTTCTATACACCATTCTCAGTCCCTAACAGGCTGTACCTGCTATAGCCTGTTCCTACTGGGAGAGTTCCTGTCGACCAATATGCAGTCACAAAAAAGGTAAAACAAGTATTAATATACAAATTCACTTCTAAATAGATTTTTTATTATAAAATCATTTCAAGAGTTAATTCATGGTTCATATATGAACCCTTCTACACATAGGTAGATTTTTCATACTACCTCAGCAGAGTTGACCTTGTAACCTTCAGAACCACTGCACAGTTGTATTCAGTTGGAGCAATAAGAGTAATTAGAAGCATAGAGTATGCTGTTGTAATTTTATATAACTTTGCCTCTAAGCAGAGGCAACAGGCATGTTGCTATGGCTTACAAAAGTACTTTATGAGGCATTAGTGAAAACCAAACTTCTGGATTCTTGGTTTCTGTTTCTGACCCTGGAAGCAGCAGATGGTGGCATAGTAGCTGCAGATGAATGTTAATGGTGATCCTGCTATGATCATGAGGCGAAACTGAGTGCAGAACTTCTGGCTCTAAAAACTGAGCTTCCAGGACTTCTCAAAACCTCTGCCTTTAGGAACAGAAAATACAGCAGCATCATGAACTTTTTACATAGTCTAGCTGTGAGAGGGTGACCTGGTCACCTCCTGTTAATGTGGACAACAGAAGCCCTTTGCATGTTCTTTTTGGAAGATGGTATGAGAGTGCAAAAGGCTTGCCTCTGTTACAGATGGAAGTTCAATACAATCCAAGTCTTTATCTGATGGTGTTGTACAAGGTCTGTTATCTTCTCTGGGATGCATGAAAAAGATAATTATCCTCCTGGATTGCCCTATGTTTCTTTAGTTTATCATCATCACCCTAATACTTTTTACATATGTCTAGGTACAGCAATTAGTGGAAGAGCTGTGTCTCTAGGCTTCAATTTAAGGGCAGCATCTCTTTACTGCAGGACACTGTGTGGGACTATCTTGCTTCCATATTTTGCTTCCTCAAGGTAACATGAAAGTTGGGCCTTCGGCAGAAGCATCAGCTACCTGCAGCTGTTGCCAAAATTTCATTACTCACAATAAATGATTGAGGGTTGGCAAAAAGAACTCATGGAAGCAAAAAGAACTTGCAAATACATATTTCCTCAAACACATTAACTATGTATATAGACTGGGTTTAAAGGTGGGCATTTCTTCATATTTTCTTGCATGTATGCATTTCTGGCATTGTATTACAATAGCTGTCTCACAGGTGACTGGCACTGTCAGGCTATTTAGCTTTTGTTAGAAGGAACATTTTCAACACTGAAGCCTACCCAATTAAAAAAATACTATTAGTTTTAGATATTACACCTAACTGAGCCTCACGGGGCTTCTGTTCAATGTTGTGTTATTTGATCATTGTCTAAACTTAAGTAATTTTCTCTTGAGCTGTATTAAATGGAAGGTCAATTGGGAAAAATTACCCCTGAATGAAAGAGGGCTAGGTTGCCCTAAAGTTTTTTCTTACTGCAGGGTAATTGCAGGCATGTAAACAGTTGCTTTGCCGACAAGCAGATGTCATTTTTATT
The DNA here is from genome assembly GCF_001723915.1 of Gavialis gangeticus. Classification (NCBI taxonomy): domain Eukaryota; kingdom Metazoa; phylum Chordata; order Crocodylia; family Gavialidae; genus Gavialis; species Gavialis gangeticus. The sequence goes on along the minus strand of NW_017729033.1, from coordinate 97,922,979 downwards.
ATGGGATCAGCTGTGTCAGCTGTGCCAGGATGTCTCCTGTCACAGTTGATTGGATGCATTGGCCAGAACAGATATTGCCTGGGGCCGTTGTCCCCCAAGGTCAGGCCCCTGCTGTTTCTGGGGCTTCAGAGGCCTGATCCTATAGGACAGTGGCCCCAGGTGCCTGGACCTGACCTGGGGCGTGCATATGCAAACACAGAGTGGGGAACTCCATGGGGTTCCCTTACTGGGCAGTATGGTATGTGCACCCCAGAATCCCCTGCCTGGGACATCTGGAGAGTACAGGCAGCCTCAGGTTGTGGGGATTGTGCCATAACCAAATAGACTTCCCCTGCATTTGGGGTGCAACAAGGGTCAAGGATGTCTGGTTGCTCACATTTTATGCTGCCATAAAAATGTTTCTGCTATGACAAGGGCAACATCTGTTTGCAGCTTCTGTGTTAGCTGTTCCACAGTAACTCCTTGGCCCTGTTAACTTGTGTTAATTTGATTGTTTACACAGGCCTCACAGTATTTCTGTTTGGATGCCAGCAGCACTCATGCTTCAGCCTATTTTTCTGACAAATCAAATGCCACTTAATTCAAACTAGAGATTTTTCTGTGCGCGCAAAAGTTGGGTAAAGGGCCACTCATGTTATATTTTATGTCTAGCTAACATGGGATTAATTGCTGTCATGCTATGATTACATTTGCCTATTGAAAAAGAAAAGATGTGTGTTTTTTTTTTCCCCTCCTTTTTGATGAGTAATGAAAAAATTATTTAAAATAAAAAAACCTGTATGACCACATGGGAGGAAAAAACAGTTGAGACTGTGCATAAAATGCTGCCATCTATACAAATTAAATTGAAGAAATGGGGGGGGGGGCGGAAATCATATATGGTGTGTAAAATTAGTAAGTATAAATAACTTGAACAAGTTTAAGTTTATGCCCCTCTTGCAAAAAAATTCCAGAATCTATATTCAATGCAAAATCTCATGTTTTGATAAATTCAAATTAAAAAGGTTCTTATTTGACTGATAGGGATGGCAATCCAACCGTTTTTGTTGGAAGTGATATACAGTTTTAGACTGGAAAGGATTGAGCTATGGATTGTTCGAATACAGTGATAATCTATATATTTCTTCATACGTTTTATATTCCAGCATATAACATTAATCTAAACTTTTTAATATATCACTATCCACCTATTCCCTATTAGTAAAAGAGGGAAGGTTGTTTATACTGCCATGCTTTTCTTATGCTTACATCCTGCTTGCTTAGATATTTTTTTTTTTGGTGGGGAGAAGTTCGTATTTTCCCTTTTCCTCCATATTATACCATTTAACTATGGGTGGGAGGTGAGTGGGAAGTGAATTCAGCTTGCTGGCTGAATGATAGATGTAGGCTGGTGCCAGGCTCTAGTTTTGTTTGGCCAAGACTGGGTAAGTTGGAAAGAGGTCAACCCCTCTGTGTCTGAACCTTACTTAGTGATAATGAATGGAGCTCCTGTCCTGGAATGAATGTTTCCCATTGTTGCGTGCTGGCATGCAAGGTATGTCCAGTAGGGCTGTGCGAGGCTTCGGACCCTGCTTCGGATCCAGAGAAGCTTTGGCCGCTTCGGCGTCTGAAGCAGCACGTTTGGATCGAAGCGCTGGCTTCGTTAGGCTTTCCGAAGTGGTTTGGAAAAGCTTCAGGGCCGCTTCGGAGATCCGGCCATAGGGCATAATGGGGAATCAATGAAATATCTATAACTTTGTTGTTTTTTTGTCTCATTTGGATGACATTTTCAGGGGTGGTAGCCCCTCGTGAGGCCACGGAGCCTGCCAGGTTTCAAGGTGATAGGTGCAGGGGTTTGGGAGGAACTGCACCCCAAATTCTTGAAAGCACAACTCATGTCATGTCTGTGTGTTACAACATGGGATGAAAACTGCAGGGGTGGTGGCCCCTGCTGAGGCCACAAAGCCTGCCAAGTTTCAAGGAGATAGGTGCAGGGGTTTGGGGGGAACTGCATCTCAAGCTGCAGACAAGCAAAACTCGTGACATGGGTGATAGTGTGTGTGTTAAGGTGCAGTGGGGTGAAAGCTGCAGGGATGGTGGCCCCTGCTGTGATGCCTGCCAGCTGTGGAGGAGATCGGTGCACGGGGGCTCTGGGGCCCTGCACCCCTAGCTGCTGATAGGCAAAACTTGTCCACAGCTTGAGATGCAGTTCCCCCCAACCCCTGCACTTACCTACTTGAAACTTGGCAGGCTTTGTGGCCTGAGCAGGGGCCATTTCCCCGGCAGTTTTCAGCCTGCTGCGCATTAACACACACAGGGTCATCTGTCATGAGTATTGCCTGTCAGCAGCTTGAGGTGCAGTTTCCCCCAAACCCCTGCACTGATCTTCTTGAAACGTGGCAGGCTTTGTGGCCTCAGCAGGGGATACTACCCCTGCAGTTTTGACCCTCCTGTGGTTTAACACATAGACATGACATGAGTTTTGCTTTCAAGAATTTGGGGTACAGTTTTCCCCAAACCCTGCACCGATCTTCTTGAAAATTGGCAGGCTTCATGCTCTCCCCAGGGACTGCCATTCCTGCAAGTTTCATCCACCAACATTATACCCTATGGCTGGATCTCCAAGGCAACTCTGAAGCTTCGGAGCCACTTTGGCCGGATCAAAGCGGAAACCCAGTCCGGAGCTCCAGTTCAGATTGCTGGCATCTGAAGTGGCTGGATCTGAAGCCGGATTGGATAGCTGCCTACTTGCACAGGCCTAATGTCCAGCCACGTTTTCAGTAAGCTGGGCACATCCAGGCGCTCTTCTGGAACATTTATGGTGCTGTAGGCAGCTGAAAGCTGAGCCTGCTCTGAAGAGCAAGGAAAGCCAGTCAAGTTTTCTCTGTCAACAAATTATCTGGGAAGAGTTCTTCCAGTGTGTAGTGTTGTCCAGGAGCTCAGCAGGTGAGTGTCCTGAGATGGGGAAGAGAGAGGAAGGGAAGGCAAGTCCTTCTGGAGCATGGGAAGTAATGTAGTGAGCCTGATGGCTGGACAAAAATAAATGGACCATTAGGTAAAACCCAATGGATTGGTGGCTGACAGTATTACATGTGTGCCTTTTTATGGAAAAATAGCCAGGAGTTCTCTACTAAATGAATAACCTCCATTCAAATGAAACTGTTCAGTCAATGTGAAGTTTTTGCTGATTGTTTTTCTGTTTGTAGTTGATCTTTCCAGTAGCTTCAGTCCATACCGAGAAGGCAGATTCATAGAAAAACGCCTGAGGTCCTCTTCAGAAGGAACGGCTGGAAGTAGCAGGTTGATAGTGAAACCAAAGGATGGAAACACAGAGGGACATAATAGTCTACGAAAGCAGAGAACAAGTTCCTCTTCTTCAAAAATGAACAGCATGGTAAGTATATTCTCACAAACGTGGTGTGCAGTGGTTTTTATTACTCTACCTTTTCCACAACACCTTTTCACTTTTAATAAGCTAAGTGAATGTGGTGGGATGGAACCACTGTATGTACAATGCATAGAATACTAAATCTTATCCTAGGTGAGAATATAATCACAGAATATGTTAAACTGAATTCTTAAATATATTAAATACATTTAAATAGAGATACAGTGTGGAATAGAATAAACTTAGGTTTGTTGCTAGTATGTGTTTTAAGTCTGTAAACTTCCTGCTGTGGGCTTTTTTTCATAGCCATGTATCTGTTCTTTTGGCTGGAGATTTAAAGTGGGAAAACTTTGGAAGAATTATGATTAGTATTTCCTTGGCATTAAAAAAAGGACTGATTACAACTTGTGCCAACACTTGTAACTGTGAGCCAAATTAGGCTGATGTCTATTCAGGGAACACAAGTCAATGAAAAAGGGCTAAGCTCCCATGGGATACCTTTCATTTACTTTTGGAGAATGAGTGTGCAAATGGGCAGTTACTTTGTACTAGCTAACGTGCATATGAGCAATTAGTGGCTGATAGGCTGTAAATCCCTGCCCTCATTTACTTGCTGGTACCTTGTTCATGTGCCCATGACCTAATTGTAAGTATGTAGGGCCTGATTTTCTGCTCCAATGCATTGGGTTGATGCTGATGAGATTTTTTGAATCATGATAGTGTAGACTTGGTGTAAGACACCTAGTGATGCAGAAAGTAAATTACGTCTAATAAGGCAAGACTAATTTCAAAGGGCTGAATTCTTCCCTTCCATAGACAATTCAGTGGCAGGGATATGTGCTCAAAACTTTGGAAGTAGAGCAGGGAAGAAAGGAGAGACAAGTATCTGCTTCTGAAAAATCCTACTTCATCTGTTAGTTTTGGGAAATTGAAAAACATTCTGCTGCATATGAAAGTGTATATTAAAAGAGAGTGAATTTTAATTTAAAAGTGACTTGAATTTACATAGAATTAAAGGAAGTGCAGACCATGAGTCTACGTTCTGAACAAGTTGAAAACAATAGAAAACCTCTTTCAGGTGGAAGAATTGACTAAAAGAAGCATTATGACTGAAATGGAGGTATTTGCAAGATTGTGATGGATTAAATAAGGGATAAGCCTGTACTAGCATCTGAAAGACAACTTTCCATGGCAAGGACATGGTGGAAAGCAGCTCAAAGATTCTCAGCGCTGCTTGCCACTGCTGACCTAATTTATTAATAAGAAAAAAGGAAAAGTGTGTTTATAATGTCATTGTCCACTATGCTGGAAGCATCATCAGTGCTGAAGTGAGAACGGTATGAAAATGCATTAGAGGGTCAGATTTTAATTCAGTTGCCCTTTTGCAGGTAGGTTTTTTCTCAGTGATTGGGTAGTCAAGTAGTTTTACAAGCAGTAAGTACTTACACAACCCAGTTTCCTTGTTTCCCAAAAGCTTGCTGTTGTTGATAGCACAACTTTATGGTTCTTGCCATGTGAAAAACCAAGACAAAGCTGCATTAAATTATTTCCCAGCTAAGAGCATCCTGTGATCTGTCCTTAAGCTGAGTATAATCTTCTGGAATTTCAGGGAATTGACTTCATCATAGGTGACTTCTCCTGAGGATACTACTGAAGTGGAAAGTGATGCAGGATTGGGGGTTCTCCCCTAAGGAGTATCAGAAATTTGTACATTATTATGATAGCTCTGACCCATCTGGTCAGCAGTGTCATCTGAACATTCCTCTGTGGCATATGCTGAACTAGCCAATTCACAAGAGAAAAGTGCTTTGTCAGGAATGAATGTAACCTTATTCACTGCTGATCTCTGCATGACTTAAGATTCCTGAGTTGTGTGTGTATTGCTAGTGTACTTCTGAGTATAAATGGCAAGAACATGTGAACTGTCATGTTCATAAGACTTATAGCCACTACACACATTTGGAATAGTCTAAGCATCATTTATTAGATAAACCTACATGAGGATCAAGAATTTTTATTATAATCCTCATCACCACCATCATTAGTAGTATTAATAATAAATTATATAATATCATAATATAACATTTAGAGTAGTATTATGTCTCTTTGTTCTCTTGTCCACAGTGTTTTCAGTTGGCACAAATACTTTGATAAGCAATACAAACTTTGTCAGCCTGAAAAAAACCCCGGTAACATAAATCACTGAAATAATAATACTTAGAAAAATCTAAGGCCCCTGGCAGAGATTACACTTAAGATGTGATTAACCAGTTAATCATATCTTAAGTAGTAGTATAGCCCCATGTTCATGTAATTAGTCTTATTTTGCTTGTGTGGCTGGTCTAAATTTATTGAGTGATTAACCAGTTAACTGCATAATATATGTGACGAGTAGCAGGGGCCTAGGTTTCTGGTATCTAAATGTGAGATTACATTCCGTGTCACATATTTTCGTATTAGCTGTGTCATCCTGGAATTGGTAATGTCTTTGGCATCATAAAATTAGGAAAAGTAGTTATAGTTTTCATTGTAAACTATACAATAGTATAGTTTGTTTTTACTTTCTTAGCAAGATTTTCTCCAAACATATAAAGATGAGATGATACCTTTTTATATGTTAAGGTAAACATTTGCTATTTTACTTTGGGTGAGTTTTTTTTTAATACAATTAAAACCTACATGAGTAAACAAAGACTTCAGGAAGGAAGGAGGGGGCAAACCCCCCCTCAAAAAAAACCAAAGTTCATGTTAGCAGAGCTGAATATTAACAATTCAAGGGTTGCCTCTTCAGGCTACTTGTCACAAGCAATTAATTTTCAGTTCACAGAATGTCAGCATCTTAGCAGAGTGTCGCAACTGAATGATCTACTGAATGAATATTCTGCAAGGGCAATGGCTTAAAATTTGATATTGCCAAACAAAGTAGTATTAACTTAATTAAAATTCCATCCATTCATATACAAGAGTACCAGAGTACTTTATAAATACCAGTGCATAATTATAAACCTCTTCTTACTCCTGTGAGGTAGTAAGTAAAATTACAATCATTTTGTATTGTGACACTGGATTTGTTTCAACAAACATTAATAAGTAGGGAGAAACTTCCAATAAGTCAAAAAAGATATGAAAAGCAATTTCTCAAATTTTAAGTCCATGTGAGAATGCATGGGTTTCCCTGATGATGGCAGCATTGCTTTTTCATTTTACTCTGTGGAGCCAGATGGTGACTACAGATATTGGTGTCTTGGCATCATTCAGAAGTCACGTTAAACAGAGGAAGCTTTGTAGCTAGTAAGATACCCTTTCCACACAATGGAAAGGAAAGCCTTTTTTGTTGCTAGCAGTAAATGACAACTTTGCATTCCCGTCATATAGCTACCGGGGATCAGCAGCCAAAAAAACTGATGCAATACAAGATTTTCACAGAGCATGGAGAAAAGGGTAAAGTACCTTTGGGGACATCTAGGAATCTGTTGTTCTTTAGACAAGTGTAACTGAAAAACTATTTTTGCCTGAATCGCAACGCTTTTCTATAGGACTCTAGCTAGAAGCTTGGACAGTTGAGCATCTTGAACATCTTAAGCCTGTGGCTAATCTAAAATTGTGTGCACCTTTCCCTCCTTAGGGCAGAATGCCTTAA
>NW_017729033.1:97910207-97910972 GCF_001723915.1 Gavialis gangeticus | reverse complement strand
GTGTCTACACAGGAAATGACAATAGGAATATTCCAAAATAGTTCTTTTTATGCAAATCCTTATACATAACTGTAATAAACTGTAACTATAAACTGAACTGACTATTAAGTTTTAACTTTACCTCTCAGGTTATAATGCATATCTGTATTCTATTTTTTGAGCAAGCATTTCTTTAATAAGAGTCATTCATGTAGTGACTGACTTTTGCCACAAGATGTCGATATTTCAGGAGAAAAAAAATTTAAATACAATCACACAGTACTTAATTAGCAGAAATAGTGGGTTTACCATTTCATAGTTAATCATGCATAAGATTTTAAGCTGAAGGACAAAACACTTATTTTTGGAACCATTTAATGTTGATGAGACACAGTGTAATATGACAATCTATTCAAATGAACAGTTAGTAAGGCAGTTTGGAATTAAGAAGATATACTACTACAGAACTTCAACTCAGTTAGGAAAGCTCAATACATAAAGTTATTACTTGGGACATTAAAATAATAAGACTCATCACGGAGGTGACTTTGAATACACCCTTTAAGATGCACAGAAGTTAAACCTACATCCGTGCCCAGGTTCCACACTCAGCCCCCGGCCCCTCTGGGGAAATAAACATACAGTATAAAAAATAGCATGGTTAAAGAGCAGAGAGCAACATGTAGCTCAGCTGAGAACAATAGCAAGGAAGTTAAATCATGACAGGTGAAATGTTAGATGGAAATCAGGATGGCTAAGACGGGATGTTGAAAGCAAATAGCAAAG
>NW_017729033.1:97901245-97905207 GCF_001723915.1 Gavialis gangeticus | reverse complement strand
TAAAGAGCAGAGAGCAACATGTAGCTCAGCTGAGAACAATAGCAAGGAAGTTAAATCATGACAGGTGAAATGTTAGATGGAAATCAGGATGGCTAAGAAGGGATGTTGAAAGCAAATAGCAAAGACAGAAATCAATGCAAAGAAATTCTTAGACTGTATTAGGGTACAGAAGCCTATAAAGAAAAAAGAGTGCATCGGCTGGAATATTGGGACTCAAAGGTAGCAATCAAGATGAGTAAGAACATTGCAGAGCATCAAAATCATTTTTTTTGCTTCGCTGTTCACTACAGAAGGTGATGGGAAAGATAGCTATCCCAGATGTGCTTGTTGCATTATTAGATATTAAGATGTTAGGAGGCACTGTGTTGAAACATTGATTTAAGTTGCAGGGAGTCACTAGAACCAGATGGTTCTGGTCAGTGTTGTGGAGGATTACAAAAACAAAAAAGCTGAATGAAGTGGAAAGCAGCTTACATTATATTTACATGTATTAAAAAATAATCCCCAATTGGCTATTGGACTACAGTGTATGTCCTATTCACTATGCTTCATACATCGGTTTCTCTGTCTGGGTAGTCATAAATCCTTATTTTGCTTAAATAAGATTAGTTTTTAATTTATTTATCTCTGTATCCAAAGATACTTCTCTTAAATTGTAATACAAAAGTAAAAATAGTTGTAAATGATCTATATGTGGCTAATATGATTGAATGATAAAACAGCCTCACTCTTATAAGGGGAAATGGCACATCTTCATCCCATTAGACATCATCAAAGGAGTCAACAATATAGTAGATAAAGTGAAATGATAGATACAGTTTAGCTGGATCCTTAAGAGCATCAGATGAAGTCTGAAGCCAGTTAGTTTGTTAAAGTTGTCTCAAGGTTAACATGTGGTTAAGAGGTAGAGGTTAAAGGGCAAATAAAAGCCAGCTCTTCATTTTCATTCTTCTGAACAGCTTTTAGTTCAGTTAATTTGGCCTTCTCTTTTAGATCCTTATAACTGGGATATATGTAAATCTGGCTAGTCCTTTCTATATACCATTTTAAGATACAGCCTTTTCTTTCCACCCTCACAACCAAAAAACTTGTGGTTGCTCTCATCTTCCACCTCTTCTATAGCTTCAATAAAGCAAATCTTGCTCCTTCCCTTCATTCAGAATACCCTTAGTCTCGAAACCTTCTCTGAGGTCCCCCGACCTGCACAGTAGGGGTGTGCAAACCAGGCAGTATTCGATTCAGATTCGAAATCGACTTGATTCGGGGGACAGTGATTTGATTCGCTGATCGCTGTCCCAATTCAATTTGTCCAAATCTGAATGCGAAGATTTGATTCTGATTCAGAGAATCAGTGATTTGGTCATAGGAACAGCTATATATATTTTTTTCTATGTATCTCGAGGTACCAGGCACAGCTCATGAACACTAAGATGCTGGGTGGATGGAGTGTCCCACAGGAGTGTGCCCCCCTGTGTGCTCGGTGGTGGACCCAGAAGTGGACCAGAAGTACGTCTCATCCACTTCTGGGTCCACTGCTGAGTATGCAGGGGAGCCCCCCACGCTCCTGTGGGATGCTCCATCTGCCCCACCATCTCAGTGTTCACAAACCATGCCTGGTACCTTGAGGTATGTAGAAAAAACATATAAAGCTGTGCATATAGCCGAATCATCGAATCTCTCTGAATCAAATCAGGGGCTTCCGATTTGATTTGGAGAGATTAATGGGTCTCCTGATTCGATTTGAATTCGGAGATTCGGCTGCCGAATCAGGCTGTATCTCCTCCAAATTGAATAAGCAACCAAAGCTTTGCACAGCTGTACTGCACAGCTGTCACTTGCCACTAGAGGCTTGGTGAGCTGGGGCAGGAGTAGGAATTGTAGCTGTGAGGAGCAGGAGCTGTGTGCTCTAGCTATGCAAAACCTACCAGTAGAATGCTGGTGAGCCAGGACAGACTTCTATCCTTGTTCTACGGGCAGGTGTGTGAGAGATCCATAGATCCTAAAGAACTTCAATTTGGGTAGCACATCTATGGAGAGTGGCCACACCTTAATGGAACAGGAGTTGGGTAGTGCAGACCAGAGATAATCCTGCCCTGGAGTGGCATAACTTTGAGCCGCGTAATAAAATCATTTTAAGGTGTCCATGTGCAGACAGTCCAGGAAATAAGAGCTCCAGGAGATGCCCAAAATTACTGTGCAACAAAGCCCTTATTAAACTTTCAGTAAAGCATGTTTGCTCTTTCCTCCTTTCTGTCCTTAATGCATGATCACACTTTCCTGTATGTAGCCACAAGCCTAACATATAGGGTCTATATGGTAGGTTTGTGGCTACGCACAGGAAATTACCCTCTCCTTTGCCATGCTGTCTACAAAGAACTTGGCAATGATTAGGTTGCTGATGTTCCAAGACCACTTTTTATCTCACTGACCAATAATGTCTCATTGTTTCTTTGTGTTCCGCGCTGCTTCCCTTTCTCTTAGTATCCACCGATTGTTTACTTTTTACATTTAGGACAGAGACCATCTTTGTTGTTTTTTCTTACTGTCTGAATGAGACTGGACATAATTTAGAGTGAGTTGGCGAAAATCAATCCTGAACAGTTTGAGGTGGCTTTACATTAGATTGAGAGAGACGGCTAGAATGTTTGGCTGTTCTTGTCCATCATTTGCATCTAACGGTTTGGTCATATCTCAGTTGATTTTGGACGATAAAGAGCTGTAGTGACCTGAATAGTTTATTTCTATTTACATCCGTATAGGAGGTGACGTTTTTCTTTTCAGTGCAGACTTGGCCAATATAATTCAGACCTTTCTGACCTCTAAACAGTTGGTTTGAAAGCTCAGACTGTACAGCATCCAGTGGTTACTTTGTTAGGTGGAGCATTCAATCATCAGTGTGTGATGTGAATATATGACATGAATTATGCTGGTGGCCTACTAATATATGATTGGAGGCTTTTGATTTTACAATGGCGTATCAATGGCATGAGACAATTCTACTTTCCTGTTGTGCAGTTGTCACACGCAGTTGTGATTAGTGTGTTTATGGCACTGATTCTTCCTTCTGGGTCATTTGAGTAGAGAAAACAGGGACTGAATGAACATACAGAGGTTTTGAAGGTTCAGGAAAGTAAGTGCATCATGTTTCAACATCGTATCAGTGTCTAAAAAGCCGTACCTTTTTCAGATCCTTCAGAATTTATATGAAAAACAAAACAGTATCCTTGGCAGAGGTGAACAAAATACCCATCTTCCTATCTCAGGCTCCGAGCATGTTTTTTAGAGAAACCTGTATTTTCACAGAATAAGTACAACTGGCCTTTAGCACATGACGTTATGTGACCTTAAGTGTTACAGAGTGGCCACGTTTACATGAGAGGCTACTGCACAGTAGCAATGAGCTACTGTATCTGTGCAGTAGGGCTGTATGAAGCTTCGGTAGCTGATTAGATTCGGAGGAGATTCGGCCTGATTCAGCGGCCGAAGCTCTGAATCCGAATCCAATTGGGAGACCAATTAAAAGGTCCAAATTGAATTGGAAGCCTTCAAATTGATTCAGAAAAAATTTGTCCTGATTCGGAGATTTGGCCACAGACTAAACAGGCAGCAGTGCTTGCCTCCACACAGCTGCCTCCAGCTGGTAAGTCTGTTGTGGTGGGTGGAGGGGGGAGGTAAAGGGTGTGTGGGAGGGGCAGATCAATGCCCTCACAGCAAGGAAGGGATCGGGGCTGGGACAAGCTGCCCAGCTGGGGTGGGAGGGGGGGTGTGGGACTCAGGAAGGCAGGTAGGGGTGTGTGGGATATGGGTGTGGCACCGCTGGGAGTGGAGGCTGTGCCGTGCTGCTGCTTGCCCAGCTGGGGTAGGGAGGGGGGCAATGCTCACTCTGCGCAGAGGCAAGCAGGAGCAGGGCATCATGCCTGCTCCTGGTGCTGCTGTGCCTGCATCCTTCCCCCCCCCCCCCC
>NW_017729033.1:97871967-97901228 GCF_001723915.1 Gavialis gangeticus | reverse complement strand
GCAGCAGGGCATAGCCTGCTGCTTGCCCAGCTGGAGCAGGGGGGTGCGGGTAGCTGGCTCTGCTGCCAGTTGCCCAGCCAGGGTAGGGGGGCGTGGGATGTGGGCAAGTGGGGACAGCACCCAAATCCCATGTTCCCCTGCCCCAGCTGGGAAAGCAGCAGCAGAGCCAGCATCCTGTACCCCCCTGCCCTGGCCTGGCAAGCAGCGGCAGCACCCGGATCCTGCGCCCCCCCCCACACTTTGGTGGGCTGGGCTGGGCATGATGCCCTGCTCCTGCTTGCCTCTGCGCAGAACGAGCATTGCCCCCTTCCCTACCCCAGCTGTGTTAAGTCCTGCACCCCCCCCCACCCTGGCTGGGCAGCTTGTCTTAGTCCTAATCCATTTCTCCCTGTGGGGGCATTGATTTGTGCCGCCCGTGCCCTTTCCCTCTGCTCACCACAATGGACTTACCAGCTGGAGGCAGTTGTGTCCAATATGGTGAGGACTGCTGCTTGTTTAGTCTATGGCCAAATCTCCAAATCGGGCTAAATCTTCAGATCAACTCCCCAAATTGAATCACTGTCCCTCTGAATTGGCTGAATCCGAAGCAAATTCATGCCACTTCACACAGACCTACTGCGCAGTAGCATTGTGGGGCACTAATTGCGATGCAACATGACTGCACAGTAGTAACAAGCTACTGCGCTATAATGGTTATGCAAGGACTGAATGACTGCGCAGTTTGCCACTAGTGTAGACGTGGCCACTGTATAAAAATTAATACCTGTTTTTAATTGAAATAGATTTGGTTTTCAATTTTTTTACATAACTGATTCATAGGGTTTTTAATCAGTTGGAATTCACCCCTATTACGTCAGTCTTTTGAAGTTAGTATTTTTGGAAACAACACTTCTTATTGAACTGTTTGAGGAAACTCTGTAAGGCCGCAATGCACCCTTCATGTGGAGTGGACTTGACAGTATTCATTTATAGCTAGCTTTGTACTGACATAACATAATTTCTCCATTTGCACTGAGTTTGGCATCTTGTTCCTTTGTGGGAGGAAGCTGTGGATGCCACTTGAAACAAGAACTGTCAGAATTGCTTTGATACAAAGGCTGACAGTCTTCTCTGATCAGGAGAACATCAGTATTTATAGGTAAGCAGCATTTTGGGCCTCATTTTCTTAATTCAGCACAGGGAACACTGTCTTTCAGATACTATTAGCATAAAATGCTGAAAACAGCGGATTGGGATTTGAGTGTTTTATGTGCTTCTGATTTTTTTTAGGTCAAGTCAACTAGAAGCTTTTCAGCTAAATACCCTGTGGGAAACAAATGTCTGTAGTGCAGTATAAATTTCTTAATAAATTAAGAAGTTGTCAAAAGTCAGATTGCAACTGTTATACACTTTGAACTCATTTCTGAGATCAAGTAGCTAACAGAAATTAATTTCTGTGTGAATTAAGGCTTATGCCCTGGTGTTCTGCACACATCCATAAAGGCACATGCATAATAGTCTCTGTAAATGGCAAACTATTGTTTTACCCTGGATGTGATATTTCAGATTTAACACAATTATGTTAATACATGTAGATGGTGACTTGACTTCATCAGCATTTGCAAATTACATATTCAAAATGAAAATGCTTGCCTGTGTTGTGACTTTTTTTTTTCCTTTGGTTCTCATAGCATATAATACAGAATTACTGTAGAAGTATTGGAATTCATACACTTCATTAGATACTGGGAAATGAGTGAACTTTTGAATTGCAAATTATTACCATCCTTAACATCCTCTTTTTACCCTTCCATTCTGAATATTTTATAAGACTTCTGATCGTATGTATATAAAAAAAAAAATAAATGGAACATAACAGTACATTTTTTAGGGAGTTATCCAGCAATCTCTGCAAGTGCTCAATCTCTGTAACTGCTCTTCTAACTACAGCCCCAGAAACCTTCTGTGTATTTGATTTATAGAGGCTTTGACATGTTTCAATATTGCTACCCTTTTGGAAGTGGTCATGTTATATCTAAGGATGTCCCTTCCTCACATGGAGAAATAAATTCCTCTCCAGATACAGCTCCATGGATGTGTGGAAAACTAAAAGGATGTGTTAATGTTCTTCAAGGATTGGGACTTCAGCATGTGGATTGAATCTGTCCCTGATACCTTTTGGGCATCTGTAGATGTACAATTAATGCATGTGAATAAAATCTGGAGGTTATTGTTTTGGAGTTTTTTGCTCCCTTGTGTGCGGTAGCCCTTGCACTAAAGTACTTTTCGTGCCCCAGCCAGCTGTGTTAGCATCTACATGTGCACTACCGCACACAAAAAACCTCTGTAGTAGGACGACTCTACTACAGAGTTTTAGTTTTGTGCACACTAATAGGGGTGCATGTGTAGACGCTGAGGGCATTTTCAAACATGCAAGTGCTGCAGCACTGGTGCTTTGAAAAGTGCCCAGCGCTGCAACGCTTGCACTTATATAAGCAGTGAAATGCATTGTGCATCAGTGTGCAGAAAATGGCAGCGGTGCAATTTTGAACTAAAACGCACAGAAGGTGCTTTAGTTCAAAAGTGTACCGCTGTCATTTTCGGCACGCTGATGCTCATTTCACATGTGGAACAGACTCAATTAATCGGGTCTGCTCTGAAGCAGAGCATGACAGGACAAAAAAGTATGTGTATAAATGCTTTGAGACATTTACTGAGGAGCTAATTAGTCAGTTTCGCAGTAAATGTCTTGTGTAGATATGCCCCTTGTAACCATTGCAATCAGCAGGAGGGGTTGAAACACACATCCCATAATTTGTTTTGGGAAATTTCTTTAGCTCTGTATTCTTTCCTAATTCTTGGGAGTGGTGCTGAAGATTTTCATGTGTCACTTAATGCTGGAGTAAATGTTGTGATTGACAGGAAAGATAATCAGCATAGGTTCAGGAGGTGGCATAATTTTTTAGGATAGAAATGGACATCACCAAACCAAAGTAGTTGAGCTGTGACAAGACGTGTTCAGCCACAGCTGAACTGATTTGTTGAGTGAAATGCACGTCACTCCTTGTCTTGCATTGGGTAGGTGCCTGGTGTAGGACAGGAGGTGACATGTTTCCCTTGCTGAGGCATTCCTCACCTTGCTGTCCTGCACCTCCTTGCCAGGACCTGCACTATCCCTTTGAATGAAGCACAGGTTGGTGCAAGTCCCAGGAAGGAAGTGTGAGGCAGTACAGGAGCCAGGGAATTCCTGGCACCTCATCCCTCCATGCTGGGATAAGCACTGGGGTAGCATGCCAACCCATGCTTCATGCAGAGGCATGGGTCAAAGAACAGAGGCATGGAGACCTGGAGTGGTGCAGGAATTGGGGAATCCTTGGCTTTGGTACCTCCTTGTGCCTCTGAGCCAGAACCCATGACAACTGGTGCCTCCACATGAAGGGGTGCAGGCCCCAGCATGGAGGCATGTGGCACTGGGAATTCCCTAGCTCCTGCACTTCCCTGCACTTTCTGGGGAACATATCTTTTTAAGCAGGGAAATCTCAGTGTTGGACTTGATGCTCCTTGTGCAATAAACTAAATATTTAGTTGGATTAATTCTATTCTCAAAAGTTGGGCTCACAGATGAATTCTAGATAGATTAGATTAAATCTCATGAAAAAGGGGGAAAAAAGTCTGAATAGTAGGATAGTGGAGGAAAGTTTCCAGGGAAGTTGTGGAGTCTCCCTGTTTGGAGGTTTTCAGGAGCCTGGATAATCATTCATCTGGGACAGTATAGGGCTAACACATGCTGCATTTATATCCAGGGTAGGACTAGGTGATGAGGTCCCTTACAACCCTTTGGTTTTATAAAAGAAAAAATGGAATGATGTGTGGACAACACTTGCACCATAGCTTTCCCTGTTGTACTCTTGTGTTATTTGGGGAGATAGAAAACTGCTGTTGTCACATTTTTACTATGGCAGGTAAAATTAGCACTCATGGTATTTCGGCAGCTGCAGTACTTTTCCTAACAGTAATGTATACAAATAATTACGAAATGGGAATTAAGTAGAGACTTCTTCAAAAGAATAGTTGGTAGCTAAATAAGAAATAATTCATTAAACAAAATGGCACTTTAAAGAATACAAATGTAAAGAATATCTTAAGTTATGTCATCATCTAGGTCAGATTATTTGCATGTATATTACAGCCTATTGCTTTTAAGAAAATGAAAGTTGAAAATTAACCCACTTGTGTTTGTAGACTTGCTATTTTTTCTGCCTTTAGTTTTCCCGCAGTTTCCATAATGTTTAGCATTATGGATCTCTTTGCTTGCTCTGTTTCCCTGACCAAAAACTTTCTTTCTTCTCCTAACCCTATAGCCAGAGATCCTGTCATGCTGTTTACGATGCCCTTTCTCTATAACGGGGGTGGGGGGCATCCTTTTTCATAGGCATGCCACAAATTAGTCTTTTTCTTCACTCCATTTATCTTCTCCTGCCTCACCTGATGCTCTGTCTTCTGCTCCCTGTCATTTTTGCCACTGAGCTGCCTGTCCCCTCTCTGATCTGCTGCATGCCACACACACAGGTTGCCCATGCTATTTGTGGCATGCGTCACAGGTCAACCACCACAGCTCTATAATATTATGGAGGATAGCAGCAGCATATATTTACTTGCTTGTTTCCTTAAGGATAATGGAGATCCTACAATGCATCTTCTGTTTTTTTTTTTTCTAACAAGGTGGGATTTAAAAGCTTTTTCCTTACGATTCTTCCTTTCTTACAGGATAAAATGCATAGAGACAGTAACTCATACTGTTAGTTCTTTTAGCAGAGCATTGCATATTCTGCTAGTTCTGTCTCGTTCTTGACTCTCTGCATAGCTAGTTGCATCTAAAATAGGAATGTCAATCAGCTTTTCAAGTGGAAGACTAGACCTTTCTCATTCCTAGACTGCAAAAGCTACCAGTAAAAGTACCTTTTTTTTTTTTTTTTTTTTTTATAGAACCAGAAGTGTGCTGGACTCCTTACAGTCAGATATTCAGGTTTTCATGCAGCTTGATGTTGCTACTGAAGATGGGCTGAGGGGGAGACTGTCCAAGTTAACTGGCATATCAGTAGTCTGTCTGGGGAAGGAAATGGAAGAAATATCAACTGGCTAACAAACAGCCAGTTGAAACAAACTGGTTCTTTCTGCTTTTACTAAACTATCTATAGTTTTAAAAGAAGTGCTTCTCATGGGGAACTTCAATCACCCTGACATCTGTTGGGAGGGAAATACAGCAGTGCGCAGGCAATCCAGGAAGTTTTTGGAGAGTGTTGAGCAAAACTTCGGGGTGCAAGTGCTGGAATGGCCAACTAGGGACTGTGCTCTTCCTGACCTGCTGCTCACAAACAGGGAAGAATTGGTGGGGAATGTACTAACTAGTAGATGGCAACTTGGGCAGCAGTGAGCATGAGATGGTTGAGTTCAGGATCCTGAGGAAAGAAAGAATGGAGAACAGCAGAGTAAGGACCCTGGACTTCAGAAAAACAAACTTCAACTAGCTTTGGGAACTCATGTGCAGGATCCCCTGGGAAGCCAGTCTGAAGAGGAGGGGAGTCCAGAAGAGTTGGCTGTACTTTAAAGAACCCTTAATGAGAGTGCAGGAACAAACCATCCCATTGTTGTACACACAGGATGTACAGTGTAAATTTAAAACAAATGGGAATCTTATCAGGGATAAGGCACAACACTGCATTTATTGAAACATTAAAACATAAAAAGAATGAAGAACAACAAGGTTATCTACTTCATTCATTCATTCATACAAAAGAAAAAAGCACGCAGACAGTCTTGCAAAGTTTAAGGTGTTATCAAATTTTAAAGTTGCTCGGGTCAGTCTGGTGGCCAGCCAGACTAAACACGAGGAATGGAGTCATGTCTTGTTGGACGCTCCCGAAACTCCTCCTTGCAGTTGAACAAACCAAAGCATTTTCATTTGTGTTCATTCTTTATAGTGATAGCTCTCCACACAAGTGTATGGATTCTGCTAAGTCAGACATGAAGGCCATCCTTTTGGTCCTGTTGGCAGGCTGCGATTGGTACGATATAATTTTCTGGCTTTGTGATCTGCAATCTTTGGGGGTCATTGTTTGCGATCTTCAGCCATTAGGATGAGGTCATGACTTAGTCTTTGGCAATCCTTAACTGCTGGCTTGATATTGCTGTAACCTTTAACTTTTAAACCAAAGAAGGCTATTTTAACCTTCTGGTTGGGGGTGCGAGAGGACTGTTTTGATTCATATTGCCATGTACATACATTACTTATTCTTTCGTTACCTCTTTTCAAACTTACCAGACATACTACAGACCTCGAATAAACATTTTTCTTATACTAAATTTAAGTTCTAAAATCATGGAAGCAGAAGGTTAGGTGTACTTACGTTAGATAATAAGAGACTTAAAATAGATGGCTAACTTTATGTTTACTTAATATTGGATATAAAATAATAAATTATTAAAACTTTATAAAGAATAAATCATAACAAGGTTAACTTATCTTAATAGCTCAGTAGTTCATCATTGAAATAGCAACATCTAGCAATTAGCAGCATCAAGCAATTATAGCTACTGTAATACAACACACTTGTATAGGAAGACTAGTAAGTGTGGCAGAAGACCAGCTTGGCTTAGCAGGGAACTCTTCAGTAAACTAAATCACAGAAAGGAAGCTCAGAAGAAGTGGACGCTTGGACAAACAACTGGGGAAGAGTATAAGAGCTTGGGCATGCAGGGATGAAGTCAGAAAGGCCAAAGCACACTTGGAGTTGTGACTAGCAAGGTATGTGAAGGGTAACAAGAAGGGTTTCTACAAGTATGAAAGTAACAAGAGGAAGATCAGGAAAGCATAGGTCCCTTGCTGAATGGAGGAGGCAACCTAGTGACAGAGAATGCAGAAAAGTCTGAAGTATTCAGTGCCTTTTTCACTTCAGTCTTCACAGGCAAAGTCAGCTCCCAGACGTCTGCACCTGGCAGCACAGTCTGGGGAGGAAGTGAGCAGCCAACAGTTGCAAAAGAATAGGTTAGGGACTATTTAGGAAAGCTGGACATGTACAAGTCCATGGGGCCAGATGGGATGCACTAAGGATGCTGAAGGAGTTGGCTGATGTGATTGCAGATCCTCT
Organism: Gavialis gangeticus; assembly: GCF_001723915.1. Lineage (NCBI taxonomy): Eukaryota > Metazoa > Chordata > Crocodylia > Gavialidae > Gavialis > Gavialis gangeticus. The sequence goes on along the minus strand of NW_017729033.1, from coordinate 97,894,101 downwards.
GGCCATTATCGTTGAAAACTCATGGTGATCGGGAGAAGTCCTAGATGATTCGGAAAGGGCAAACGTAATGCCGGTATTTAAAAAAGGGAAAAAGTAGGATCCAGGGAACTACAGACTGGTCAGCCTCACCTCAGTCCCTGGAAAAATCATGGAGCAAATCCACAAGGAATCCATTTTTAAGCACTTGGACAAGAAGGTGATTAGGAACAGTCAGCATGGATTCACTAAGGTCAAGTCATGCCTGACAAACCTGATTGCCTTCTATGATGAGATGACCAGCTCTGTGGATGTGGGAAGACCAGTAGATGTGGTGTACCTTGATTTTAGCAAGGCTTTAGATATGGCCTCCCACAACATTATTGCAGGCAAGCTAAGGAAGTGTGGGCTGGATGAATGGACTATAAGGTGGATAGAAAACTGGTTGGGGCATTGGGCTCAGAGAGTAGTAATTGGTGGAGTGTCCTAGGGGTCAGTCCTGGGGCTGGTTTTGTTCAATAGCTTCATCAATGACCTAGAAGAGGGCATAGAGTGCCCCCTCAGCAAGTTTGACAACTCCGACAAGTTCTTCGGGTAAATCCAATATCTTTTATTAGATCAACTCAAATAGTTGGAAAAATTCTTCTTTGCAAGCTTTTGGGTACTGTTACCCTTTGTCAGGCTGAGGAAGTATCTGCAGATGGTCTGTGCTCTTCCTGGATGTAGTAGTAAAACAGCCAATGGCCAATACCTATGCAAGAAAGCCAGTCAGTTAAAATGTAAATTGAGGAGGTCAGTGGGTAAGAGACAGGTGGGCCAGGTGGCGGGGTTGGGAAGGGGAATGAATATAGCTGTAGTCAGCAGATGAGAGACAGGAGCGGGCAGTGGGGGGAAGGAATTAATATAGGATGGAACAGTCCCATGTACCAGTACAGGATGAGGGCTGACTGGCTGGGTAGCAGCTTTGCAGAAAAGAACCTGTGGGTTACAGTGGACAATAAGATGAATATGAGCCAACACTGTGCCCTTGTTGCCAAGAAGGCTAACAGCATACTGGACTGCACTGGTAAGAGTATTGCCAGCAGGTCAAGGGAAGTGATTATTCCCATCTGTGCAGCACTTGTGAGGGCACATGTGGAGGACTGTTTAGTTTTGGGCCCCCCACTACAGAAAGGATGTGGACAAATTGGATAGAGTCCAGCAGAGGGCAACGAAAATAGTGTGGGGGCTGGGGCACAGGACTTATGAGGAGAGGCTGAGGGAGCTGGGCGTATTTAGTCTAGAGAAGGGAAGACAGAGAGGGGATTTAGTAACAGGCTTCAACTACCTGAAGAGGGGTTTGGAAGAGGATGAAGCTAGGCTGTTCTCAGCTGTGGCCTATGACAGAACAAGGAGCAGTAGTCTCAAGTTGCAGCAAGGGATGTTTAGGTTAGATACAGTACTAGGAAGAATTTTTTCACTAGGAGGGTAGTGATGATCTAGTCAGGAATGGTCCTGCTTTGAGCAGGGGGTTGGACCAGATGACCTCCTGAGGTCCCTTCCAGGCCTAATTTGATATGATTCTATCAAAATAAACATGAAAGTTGTAGTTATAGAAGTTCTGTTTGTAGGTGAATCCATTCAAATGATACAACAGTGGATGTGGTGTACCTTGATTTTACCTTGATTGCTCACCAGGCGGAGAGCAATTCCTTTTATGAATCAGCATCTTTTTATATTTCTCTAGGTAACAGTGTAGCTTTTCTTATTTGGAAGAAATCTTTCATGAAATTAATTTGTACTTTATAGACCTGAATAGTCTAGGAGTTTGGCTAGAAAGTAACATTTCTTGAAAAAAACAAAACAATATCTCTCCATGCACAAAGAAATGTGCTTTGTACAGTGGGTGTGCCTTTGGAAAGTTTTCCCAAGTTAGTCTGCACATTAAGGACATTTATGTTGTGAAATTTGGTGAGACTAATGGGACTTTTTACTCATTTATAGTTGCTGAGTTTCAGAGGACTGACTTGTCAATTACTGGCAACCCTGGCCTTGGACAGGAGGAAGATATTACTAAATCATTTAACATATTAGACATTTTAAATGGAAACAAAAGTTCATAGATTTCATAGACATTAGGGCTGGAAGAGACCTTGCAAGATCATCAAGTCCATCTCCCTGTTCAAAGGGCAGGAAGTCACCTGGGGTTAATATTGGAGAAAAACAGAACAAAACTTGGGAATGGTGGTGAGAGGCAATCAGCACATGTAGGATAAGGCAACTATAGAATCTTAAAAATTAGAGCTGGAAAAAGATAATTTTATTCAACCCATTGTTGATGGAAGATTGATCAAGACAGGCCATTGCTAATGCTATGTCTGGTTTAGTTTTAGGTGCCTTGGGGAATAAGGAAAGCTGTCATTTTCCTTTTTTAAAATTGTTTTTAGTCAGATACATACTCAAAAGTTATTCCCTAATATACAGGTTCCCATGTAGGAAACAGAAACTTTTGTATTTAGAATTAGTTTAGAATGTAGTTTAGAATTTTGATTATTTAAGCCTAATTTTGACTTTTCAAAGTACATCAGAGCTTATTTTATCTAACTTACCTGAGACTCCTCCTTCATGATTCTCTGCCAGATGATTTAAATAATGCTGGTATAGATCATCAGAAATAACAAAAATTTGTGCCTGTGTGAAAGTGTCTTAGAGCTTTTTGATGCATCTTATCTTACAGAAAGACAGAATCCAGCAGTTCAGCTTAGTCCTCTAACCTTAGAGGTTCTGATTTTTAAGGGTTAAAATATATTTTGGAGGAATAGTGTTAAATTTGACAATGTGTTGCCATGGAGACCATTTTGCCATCAGAGTGAGTATTGAATTCACTGAAGGACCAAATAGGAAGAGACAAAAGGGTGGGATGGAGCACATGTTTCAATAAAATTGTCTTTTAAGAACCTGAGAACATGACAGGCACTATTCCCCTCTTGCTTTTCATTGGTATGGAGGAAGTGGGAAATGTAGCAGAGTGGGAGAGCTGATGGAGTGAAATGAAAAAGTGAAGGCATCTAAGAATTGTATCTGATTGGAGCAGGAAGTGTTATAGTTGTATCATGAGGTGGGGAGGATTGTGTGGAGTACTGTTGGATAGTCACATAGTTAGGATTACTGCTGGGGGGGTTAAATTTAAGCGGGGAGAGGGTGGAGTAGAGCTGTGGTCTCAAGATGAGGTTAGGTATCAGGGAGAGTAGAAATGTAGAAGAGTGTTGGGTGAAAAGTAAGCCCCAGAGTATGCAGAGTAGAAAATGGATCGTTGGTGTGAAAGAAGTGCAGGTTTGGGTAGCTTAGACAGGGCTCTGGAAATGAACCGGGAGATGGGAAAAGAGCTAAATACAATACATCAGCTGCAAATCAGAAAATATTGTAACTTTTGCATATGAGATTAGCATTGATATGGAACCTCTGAGAAACTGGAATAAAAGTGTTAAGGTCTCATCCAGTTTGAAATTCCCTCTAAAGTATATTTTTCTAGAGGAAAATAAAACAGCCTAGTGGGGCTGGAACGGATGATCTTGTAAGGTTCCTTTCAGCCCCTAACATCTATGAATCTATGTGTTGTTGGCAGCAGGATTGTAAGGGGCTTCAGCAAAAACAGGAATTTAATTTTCCTCCTATAATGGCTATGGTATGCACAGTTGTGTAAATTTACCATATTTTCATTAGTCACATTCTAATCGGGTCACATTTCTAATGGCAGAAAGTGGAATAAAGAGTTGTCACTTCCATCTTTTATTCTTTAGGATAGATCTGACAGTGTGAGCAATTTGATCTTGTTATTAAAGATCTACCATTTCTTCTGAGATATTTCATAGAAGGGTGTAAAAGGAAAAATGAGGCTTTTTTCATCTTGAAAAAAGGATATTTCTACTTTTGCCTTACATTCACATTAATTGTGATTACAGTTTAATCAGGAAGTACCCCAAGCACTCCAGTTGACTCATCTGTATAAAACTTATTCAAGATAAAACATTTCTTTCCTTTCTGATGTGGGAATTATGTACTTTCTATTTCAGCCCATAATATGTAGCACTTACATGGCTTCATCCTTGTAACTTGTGATGTAGTTTCTAATCAGAAACACATTCCTGTAGGTCACTGCTTTGCTATAGATTCACTGGGCAAGTTTGGACAAACCTCTAGACTTCTTTGTGCCTGTGGGGACCCAGTACTTAAAATAGTTCCTCAACTCCATGATAAGCAAGACTTAAAACCTCAGTGAGTTTGTAAAATGATTTGGCAGTCTTTGTCAGATGAAGCTATTTTAAAAATTGTTAAGTATATTCAAAGCTTTTTTAAAAAAACATTAATTTGATATATATATATATAGACATGGGTTATTACCAATTTCAGAGGCAAAGTGCACTGGAATGCAGGGGGAAATTATTAATAGAGGCAACATGCTGGAGACAGTGTGTGTAGAGTAGGATGGAGTGGCAAAGAAAAGGAAAGCAATACAGAACATTATTAGAATTTAGGAATTCCTGGCTTCAGATGACATGTTAAATTCTCTAGCCACCTCTGACAATATGAGATTTTAATTTTCTATATATGCATTAGTGTCTTTTAAAATAATGTCTACTTATGTTAATCAGTGCTCATTAAACTGTAATACATGGATTAAATTTATTTTAAAGCCAGCTGACTAATCTTTGATTAAACAATTAAATACTTATGCTATTGGGAGTGAGTTTATAATATGATCCTTTCAAAGGTTTGTGCTTTGGTTGTAATGTGGAAAATCAGCTTGCTTTTTCCTAAGCAAGCAAGAAGCACTATTAGTGATCTAGGAACATCTCTGAATGACCTCCATTTCAAAGAGGCAGCTTTGTTCTTTCACCAGTGCTAAATGTAGATTGCTGATCAAACTGAGATATTTTCAAGTTGATAAGAACAGAGCAGTCATAATGATAATGTCCTTTCCCTCCAAATAGATTTTTTAGACTCGTTTTTGAAGCCAGGAGCAACATGGTATGCTAGCTGAGAAAATGCTTACAGGAGATGTGAATTAGCAGTAAAGCAGAAATGGGTCATATACACAAATGATGTAAATCAGCATAGGTCTATTAGCTTAATGTTTTCATTATAATATATTAACTTGATGTCCCGAGCTGCCAAATCTACCCCAGTTGAGAATCTTGCCTGATTGTTTCTAAGTTCCTGTGAATTTGTACTTATATTTACACAAGTATTTTTTATGTATCTGCCTTCAAACGTGGTATGTGAGGGGAACATTACATATGTGAGTAGCCCCATTGAATTACATACTGGTTAGGTTTTGCTAAATATATAAATGTTTTCTATATTTAAAACCCAAAAACATAGTAGTATTTTCAAGTTATTTGGGTTTGACTTTAGGTATTGAAAATATCAAGCAAGCACCATGAAAACCTAGCAATTGACAGCCCCACTACCATGTTGGTAATATTAAGCTGTATAGAGTTCGTTGGTTAATGTTTCTGTAGCAAAGATGGCAAGAAACTGTAGATATTTATTGTGTTATATGTTAGGATGATCCCATTTAAGGATAGTGAATTAAAGGGCAAATTTTGCAGAGCTTTCTCAGAGCTCCATTTTGATGCACGTTTAACTTCTGCAATCCATTTTCAGTCTTAGAATATTTGAAAATAAAAGGTTGATATAATTAGTCCAGCCCCAATACAATATTGAAAAGAAAGAAATTCACAAAGCAGTGTGTTGTTATCTACAAAACTTGCCTTTGTAAATGGGATCTTCAAGCTAGACAGGTTTAGGGTGGTAGGTTGCTGGCTGTCAGCTGCTTTATATCCGGTAAGAGGCACTGATAAGATGAGACGCTGCATCTCAGCATGTTAGTGTCTCTGCTATGCTTGTATTTCGGAGAGATGCAGATACGTTAATACAAATCTTGAACTCAAGTGAAAGAAATAGTCAGCCCATCAGGCCACGGTTCACGAATCACAGCAATTCTTGTTTTAAAAAGCAAAGCTAAGCAAACTCAGTGCCAGGCTATGCTGAACCTGATGCTTTAACTTGACTCAGCAGTCTACTGGAAGAGCCTACAGGTGGGGGAAAATAGAATTGAAGCAGGGATGCTGTGCTTACTTGCATAGGAAGAAAGGAACTATTAATGCATGAGCTTAGACTCAGCTGGCATTTACCCTTCTCTGAAGCCCTACATAACAAAAGTACTTGTGAGATGATTAAATTTTATGAACTGATGCCCTGATTTCTTGAAGCATATTTATTGTTGCACAGTTTGGGGTCTATAAGGTCTACTAACTAGAGATATTCAAAGATATTCACTGTTGTTCAGTATTTATTTTTTTAAAATTCCATTCAGCAGGGTGTCAATTAAAGGAACTGCGGTTCTTCTGTTGCCTTTCTCATGCACGTTCAGGTTTGGTGTAAGAGTTAACAAAATTTGTGCACTTGTTCATGTGCTTTCTCTCAAAACTAACATATGAAGCTACTTGTGCCAAATTGTTAATCATCCTGTTTGTAGTAAAAAAGCATGTGTCCCCACAAAAAATAATGTAAAGATGCTTTAAACTATGACCATAGATTTTTTTTTTTAATACCTGATGAGTCGATTCATCACTTGATAGCCTGTGTAATGAAAGGGCAAACGGTATACTTCACAATATATTTTCCTAAAAACAAACAAAGCCTGTTGCACAATACCATTTAGTAACCTGCAATGAACAACTGGATTTTAATTAAATCTGTCAATTGCATGTACAATAGAAAGGTAGATTCAGGCAACATGTTTATAGAGATGTAGTGCAGTGTATTCTAGTTTCGGAGATAATTAACAGCTCCTACTATGAGTCAATGTTCTTGAATGTATTGGGCAAATCCAAGTTCAAGTTGAATATAATCTCAGGATAGCTCAAATCGCTTTTTTGAATATCCTTAAAAAATGTAGGCACTAAAATTTCAGATGAGACTTGGTATTCCATTTTCTATGCATTGTTTCTTGTATAGTGGGATGATCCTGTTTAAAATTAGGTTGATTTCTTGAAGTCTCTGCCAGCCCTGCTTTTCTAAGGTTGTGTTTCTGCATTACCTTAATATAGTCATCATGACCTTTACTTGATATACTACACAGGTCTAATAGGGTACATACCTGTAAATTCCAGCTGCATAATGTAAGCTTATTGATATATGCAAACTTATCATCATTACAAATGTGGGTAGTCCCAATGAAATTCACATGTCTGAAAAGGTATCACAAAGGATAGGTATCACATAGGACACTTGGGAGGGACCTCAAGTGTCATCGGCCGTGTGTAGACGAACGGCATGTGTGCATGACACTTTAAAGCATGTTAAACGCTTTTGCACCGCTTTAATGGTGCTGGTGTTTGCACATGTCAGCAGCATATTGTGCAGTAATTCCAGGTTCTGTAGTAAATTCGGCGGCGTAATGCACCTTAAATGACTTGGGACGCAGCAAACTAAAACTCCTCCGAGGAGTTTGTTTGCTGTCCTACAGCCGTGGAGCAAAGCACTGAGCTCTGTGAAGGTATGGGGCTCTGCAGGAAGCCCGTGCAGGCAGCCTGGCAGCACCTAGGAAGGCAGGCTCCACCCAAGAACTTTTTTTCTCCCCCTCCTGAAACCTCACTGCCTGCCTGAGCTACATGGGGGGCCCACTGCTTTCCTCCGCGGCTGTGGTGCCCCCCGTGACTGCCTGAGCTGGGTGCCAGTGGGCGGGAGCTGCCTGCGGGGCAGGGCGCCAGGCTCATCCCGCAGCCCAGGGACCACTCCACCCACTGGCAGCTCGCCCTCCTCACCACTGGAGAGACAGGTAAGTTCAGCTGTGTGCATGACATGGGGGTTTAAAGGACCCTAAACTGAAGCGGTACTTTTAAAAACCCACTGCTTCAATTTAGGGCCCCTGTTTCATCTACAGTTGCATATTTAGTTCAAATCCCCAAACAGATGCAGGATTCGCTATTTCTCCAACAGCCCAGGTATATTCCTATCTAGCCTCTTCTTGCACATCTCCAGTAATGCACAACTTCCTTAGGCATGTGGTGTATTGTCCTATTGCTCTTGATGAAAATCCATTTTACTGCAGAATTGGGTTTAATTCATTGTTTGTGTATTGCCCTGTGCAGCAATGGAAACAGTATTTCTCATTCTTTATGCCTGCCTTTCAAATATTTAAAAACTAGTATCATGTTTCCTCTTGATTTTCCTTTTATGCAAACCAAACGCATCTTGTTTCTTCAGCCTTTTCTCACATAGTATGCTTTTCAACTTTATCATTTTCACCATCTGCTTCTGGACCCTATCTAAGTCATCTGCATCCTTAAAATGCTGTGACCAAAACTGGAGGCAGTACTTCAGGTGAAGCCTAAGCTGTGCTGAGTGAAGTGGCAGTGATGCCTCTTGTACCTTCTGCTGTTGCCATTTGGTATAAATCAACATTCACTGGAGTGCAGGTCTGTGACCTCTGCGGTGAATGTTTTAACCACTAGCTTAGAAATTAATACTTCCTTTTTTGCCTTATTCAATAATTCAATATTTTATACAAAATGGAGCAACTCCAAAAGGAGGGACCAGAGAAAGCGGTCTTAGAGCATGATATAGCCTGATTAGGACACTGTTCAAGAATGGTGGAAGATCATGTGGCACAACCCTCATGCTCTTGACTATATTGGGCAAATTCAACTTGAACTTGAATATAGTCTCAGGATGAAACAAATAGCTCTTTTGAATATCCTTTAAAAAATCTAGGCACTAGAATTACATGCAGTATTCCAGTATTTGTGTCATTGATGCTGTATACAGAAGTAAAAATTACCTCCCTTCTCTTAGTCAGTATGGGCACCTATACACAGGCCCAATTAGAACATGTTGGAGCAGGCTTGATTAATCTATTCATCAAGTCTGCTGGAGTATTCTAACTGAACACTGCAGCAGCCTCGGCATCACGTATGTTCAACATCCCCTCATTTTAAGATGGTGGTGAGGACACTAACTAATTTTGAAGTGCAAGACACTGAATACACAAGATGTGGTGGGTGTTTTAGAGTGGCACCCAAGAGCTGTTCTAATTAAAACGTGGCCCTTCCCACCCCAGAACACATGTAAAGACATACTCTCCTATTTATGCACGCCATAGCGAAAGTAGCAACAAACATTTTAATCTGGCAAGAGTAAAATGAACAGCTCATGGAGACAGGCTCTGTTTAACTATGTGTGTATACAGCAACCAGGTGCTACCTCAATGCATCTGATATCTAAAAGTTATCCCTGACAGAACATTATGTTCAGTGAAGATAGAATGCCTCTTTTTACTAGGTAAGTAACTAGTAATCTGCCATTAATTCCACTGTACTAGCTTTTGTCCATAAGACCAGGATATAGCCACTTATGCATAAAAGACAGCAGAGCACAGGCAGCAGCATTCATGCAGTGTGTCAGACCCATTCGCTGCAATAGGAATCTGATAGGAATAGGATGATGTACAGTGGTGGAAAGTGGTGCTAATGTAGCTTTCCTTAGCTGTGGCCTTTTAGCCAGTCTTGCTGATGGATTGTATTTACTTCATGCATATACATTTGCTGAGCTTTGACCACAGCCTTTAATCCTAAAACCACCATCTTAAAGAGTGTTTGTTCTGCACTTTTGTTAGGCCTTTCTCATTTGTGCCAGAATTTCTCTGAATTGTGATGGGAATATTAGCTGTTCTCATGTGCATTGCTTCTTGAATGCCAGTTATACACCCTTTCTTCTCACCATTTCCCCACCCTTATGCATCTGCAATAAACATAGACAGGATTTAGGCCCACACAGTTATTACTGTTAATGTTGTTATTATTGCCATTGAAGTGGTTATACACATTTTAAAATTTGGAAAAAAAACCTCACACTTGTGGACATTTAAAATGCCCATAGTTGATGAGCATTTTCTCATGTATTTTCTCTGGCTATTTGCATGAAGATGAAGTTATTTCTTTTTGCAAAGGAATCCCCACTGCCCTCAATCATCATAGACTTACACGTCCGCATATTTATTTTGTTGATAGAGTAAGGGTGCTGTTTCTTTTAATTTGACAGTTGTGCACCTCTTGGCCATTTACATTTTTAGGTAAAAGCTGCCAGGCTTTATTAAGGTCTAAAATCATATGGGAGATGTCCATGACATTCCCACACGTTTGTCAAGCTCTTTTCTCTACAGTTGTTAACTCAAACTGTCAACCTGTAAAGTGCTCTTATAACATTTGCACATGGGGTACTGTGAGAGGTGACATAAGTTAATGGAAGGAGTTCATGGTAACAGAAAATCTCATTTGTACGTAGTAGAGACGGTAAGCCTGGGGATTTGTGCTTTGATTGTATTATAATTAACAGTGCTTTGTATTTCTTAGTGTGATTGCTGCAGAGACTACTACTTTCTTGCAGAACAGATCTGACAGGTCACTTTCCACTAAAAAGTGTGGACAGCAAAGAACGAGGGAGCAGCTACCCAATCTAGCTGGGTTGATTGCAAGCTTCTTTGCTAATCACAGGGATATCAGTCATGATTAAGAATCAAAAACTAGACTTCAGCAGAACTTCCCAGTTGTTTTAGATGCAGCTGCTCTATACTCCATTTTAAAAAAGCATTTCTCTTCTAAATTAGTAGCACTGGAATAATTACCTAATGATGGCTAACCACAGAAACACTGTAATGAGCAATCACAAAGACAGAAAGCTTATCACAGCATATCAGCATATGAAGTGGTGTTGAGATAAGCCTTTTATGGTTCCTAGAGATGAAGCTTTCTGCTCCAGATATTGTCAAGTACCTGTCAGTTGTTTTGTTTTATTGGGGTTTCTGCTGTTTCTGTTTATCTCTGTAGAGGTTAGAGTATAAAGTCGTTACCTGCCAGCTTCCCTGCCAGGGCTGGCTAACATCCTTTCCTTTCTACGTGGGAGTAGGTAAGGAAGTAGGGAGGGCTGTTCTTGTCTGGTTGGTGTGATTTGTAGTTGTTTTGCTTTGTCCTGTTGGTAAATTGGTTTAGTCCCTCATCTAGAAGCTACAAAACTATCCTTCCCTGAATAACAAATCCCAAGTACAGGAGTCTCAATCATATGAATTTTGCCTGCATTTTTTCTCTTTTGAGACTCTCTGTCAACTCTCTAGATCTATGTCCTGTATTAAATAGTAACTACCCTGTTGTTCTTCAAAGCTGAAATGGAGTTCTTGTACCTCTTCTTCCATGGGCTGTCTGTTTGGGCCCGAAAGAGTGAGGCATTTCACCAGCCCTGAAGAATCCTCATTTCTTTTTTCCAATATTGCTTCCTTTGCTCCCATTTTAGGATGATACTTATGTCTCGCTCTCTGGATGAAGCACATCTCTACTGTGTGGAACTCTTCTTAGCCGTCCTCCTGTCACCTTGGTTTTTACCTTTGTTCTTTCCCAGATCCCTAATCCCTTCCTTAGCTCTGCCCCTCTGTTCCTCAAGTTCTGCCTGGAAGGAGCAGATGTTTATACTTAGCCTTGGATTCCAGAGTTCCTTGTGTGCACTTGGGGAATTGCATTTCCTCCAAAAGCGTGCATGGCTGTGCTAGACTTGGGTCCTAACTGACCAGCAGATAATATAGACATTGCAAATAAAAACAATTTAACATTTGGCTAGTGGCAGAGAATCGTGAACTGGACAATTTTCTATATAACCATTTTTCTAACAGTCAGCTCATGTAAGAATCTGGTCATACAAATAAGAAGGAAACAAAAGGCAAAGGTCATATCAGTTGAAGCATGTAACAAGTAGTGTAAACGTATAATGAAGATGGTTTGTGTAGCTCGAAGTGCAGCTTTTTATCATGTAGAAAAGATTACTAAAGTCAGGTTGAATGGTTTAAAAATTAGCTATACTGGGTACATATACTGTACAGGATCCAGGGTTAGGGGCAGCATGCTGAAGCCTGTGTACCAGAAATTCTGTATAGTGCGTAGCAGCAGCTTAAATGAAACAGATTTTATTGTTCTACTTTCTAAGAATGCAGATGTACAACACAATTACTACAGAGTACTTAACTCCAACATTTTAATTTATGTTAAATTTACTCCATTGCATGGGGTGGACATATAACTGGCTTTTCCCAAAGAGTAGAGGAGCTAATCTAGCCACCAGGAGGCAAGAAAGTCAGTTTGCTTTGAGCATCTTGAGGCTACCCACGTGGCCCTTGACAGCTCACTAAACCTCATTAAGCAGCCTTCTGCCCAAAATAATGGGCCGCGCCTGCACTAAGTACATCTATTAGTATACATGTATGTACTTTTCCCTGTTGCTGTTTGGCTTGCTTATTTTCATGAATCCTAGCACAAAAAGTGAACACATTTGTAGACAGCTCTGTATGTTCATGAGGGAGCTTTTGGATTGTTACCTTATTTATAAACAAGGAATGGTTGCAAAGTTAATGGAAAACATCATTATCCCTCATAAATCATAACATATCTAAATCTTTCTCCATACCAAGTAACTATGTAGAAAAAAGTAGATAAAACACTATGTCAAGAGACTCTTGAAAACCTTAGCATTGAAGGAAAATGCATGCTCGTATAAAGGATAGCCATTTAATCGGTTGCTTTCTTCAGTTTCCTAATGTATTTAAAAAATGTGCTCAACTTAATCTAAGTTTGTTAATATTGCAGTATCTTTTTTGCATACAGTCAAGTAGTATTTTCCTGCATTACCGTAAGCAGACTATGCTGAGGCCTAAATTAAAGTCATGCTTTGTTGCCAAATCAAAACTATGCAGCATGCTTTATAAAGTCCTAGATGAAAATATTTTAAATACACCTGGAGAGAGTTAGGAGAATAAGGCTAAGGACATCCATAAAGCATGTGTTGCAATTTTAAGGCCGGTATGGAAGTGTACCATATCAGTAAAGTGCTCCTAGCGTCAGTGCAATTTATAACAACAAATATGTGGTTTTGCTTCTATAACTTACTCCACTACTACTGTAATGACTCCCTGAGAAAAGCTCTACTGGTAAAAGCACTCTTGGGCCATTTATTACTGTGCCTCCCTTAGGGGCTTTTACTGGCACAGCTGTGTCGTTTATGGATCACAGATAATCACAACTTCGACTGACAGTTGTGCCAAGTAAAGTTTGCAGACAAGACCCGTTCCAAGTAACAAGCAACTACCAGTACTGTCAGCTGCCTTTACTACTCCACATATTTAGAACAGTGGTAGTTATAAATGGGCTAAAAAAAATATTAGATGGCAGAATGAATTATTTTGTTAAGTCAGGATACAGTCCTTCAATAGAGATCTGTCAAAAAAAATTTTATTAGACAAAAAAGTTTGATTTATATTACTAATAGCAATATACATTGTTTTAGGCAGTGACTCTTACCTTAAACTTGAAAGGTAATCAAAGTAACAATTAGTTAGCAGGAGTTCTAAGCATGTTTCATGTTTCACTGCCTGATTCTGAACACATTGTCAACTTCGGGGGTTTAGTTCAGGATAGCTTCCAAGCATACTGGTTTGATAACTTGTTCTTGTTGAATTAATTTTCTGCGGCTTTAGTCCGATTTCATTTTTTGTTTGTAAATGAAAGTGCATGTTTATCCATTTGTACATAACACAGAATGCTAAGGAATCAATTCCAGAATAGCTAGAATCTTTAAGGTTGTGATGGGTGTGAGAAGAAACTAGAAGATGATGTTAATTAGCTTTGCTGCAGTGGCGTGTGACTGGTTCAGATTCTGGAGGTGGTATGGGTGAAACACCTCAGTTTGCTTTGGATGTACTGACTGACACTAAGTTACTGGTGTCAGCAATTGCTCCCAGGTTGATTTTTTGAGACCGCTTGTTAGATTAAAGAAAAACAGACCTTTTGCCTTTATTGGTCAATTTAAGTAACTGTCCTGTTATTTTAAAGCAGAGTGCACAACCCTGGCACACGGAGCCATGTGAGCCAACCTTTATAGCTCCCTCAGGGTTCAAAAGTTTGGTGGGGTGGAGAGCTGTGGCAATTAATTCTGTCATCACTCCTTCACTGCCAAATTCCCAAGCCTGTGGGCCACATGATTTTCATACCCCACTTCCTTATATCAGCCTGTGTGGTAGGGTATGTGTGTGTGTATGCATAAACCTCAAGTTAAATAGGATTCTACCATGTATGTGCCTTTAATTTTAGAAAAATATAAATAAACCATCTTGAAGATTTTGGGAGAACTGTTTGACCTTAGAAATCAAAAACTGTACAACTACTATATTGTGTCTTCGAAGCAACCTGTGTGTTCTTATCAAAAAGCCCACCTACCCCAATTTATCACAGGCAGCTATAATCTATTATCTATCAGACACTGAACAAATATTTAATTACAGCCCAGCAACAGACATTACAGGTGATTTTTACAGACTCTGCTCTGCTTTGTATTCATAGCTTGATCAATATTTTTCAATAAATATTTCTTGCTGAGTACTGAGAATTTGTTGTTGTTGTTGGGCTAAATCATATGGGCACCGTATCCTTAGAAAAATTACACCTAAGAGGGTTGGTTTATTTATTTATTTGGGCAACATCGGACAAATTGCTGACACTACAAAATAAAACATTATTTTGGGTGCATGTAATTTGTTATGATAGTCAAATACTGCAGTCCTTACCCAAAGACACTCCAGTTAGAATCAGTGGAGGTTCTGGTTGAGTAAGGCTTAGTACTAAGTGCTGGGTATGATGAAATGATTAGTCGTGCTGTTTTAAGGCTTACTCTTCGTGACATTCAGATAACAGATAACATTTAGAAGGTAAGATTCTGAATGACAGCCAGCATGGCTTTGTTGAGGGCAGGTCTTGTCTTATCAACCTCATCTCTTTTTACAATCAGGTGACTCACCACCTGGGCAAGGGAGAACTGGTGAATATTGTATACCTTGACTTCCAAAAAGTCTTTGATCTGGTATTGTACTATGTTCTCATGAGAAAATTGGAAGAAAGTGGGTTTAACTGCGAGTTAGTTAGGTGGGTGCGAAGCTGGCTGCAGGGTAGGACCCAGAGAGTCTTAATGAACGGATCTGTGTCGTCTTGGCGAGAAGTAGGCAGTGATGTCCCACAGGGGTTGGTTCTTGGTTTTGTACTTTTTCAATATCTTCATCAGTGATTTGGATGTGGGGGTGAAGAGCTCACCTGTCAAGTTCACAGATGACACCAAGTTATGGGGAAGCGTGGTCATGCTTGAAGATAGGCTACAGAAACAGGCGGATCTAGACAGGCTAGCAAGTTGGGTGAGTCAGAACTAGATGAAGTTCAACATTGGTAAATGTAAACTGGTCCACCTGGGGATGAACAAACTCTGCCCACTTACAGGCTTGGTAATGCCAACCTGACCAGCACTATGAATGAAAGAGACCTGGGAATAATAATAGACCACAGCATGAATATGAGCAGGCAGTGTGACTCTGTTGCCTGCAGGGCAAATAATACTCTGGCATGCATCAATCGATGCATCTCCAGCAAGACCAAAGAGGTGATTCTTCTGCTTTACTTGGTACTGGAGTAGTGCATCCAGTTCTGGGCACCACATTTTAACGAGGACATGGTACAACTTGAGAGAGTCCAGAGAAGGGCCACCCACATGATTAGAGGGTTGCATGGCAAGCTATGTGAGGAAAGGCTGAGGGACTTGGGACTCTTCAGCCTGAAAAAGAGAAGGCTGAGAAGGGACTTGGTAGCAGTTTACCACTACGTCAGGGGCTCAGTGAACAGCTGTTCACCAGGGCACCTTTGGGGAGAACCAGGAGTAATGGCCACAAACTCCTGGAAGACTATTTCAGGCTCAACATTAGGAAAAACTTCTTCACAGTCAGTGTGTCCAGACTGTGGAAAAAGTTCCCTCCAGAGGTGGTGCAATCACCTACCCTGGAAATCTTCAAGAGGAGACGGGATAGTCATCTTGCTTGGGTCACCTGACCCCACCTGTCTTTCCTGCCTGGTGCAGGGGGCTGGACCCGATAATTTTCTGAGGTCCCTTCCAGCCTACAATCTATGAATCTATGAAACGAGCACATGTTCCAGTAACAGAAAACAAGTTATTCATATGATCTAGATTTGTTACACTGCAGCACTTTTAATGTGCAATCATACGTTTTCTTATTTCAGATCCCCAAAAGGAATAACTTAAATTCAAATAGGGTACTGTGCAAGTTGAACAACTTCTGTTGTTTTAAGAAATTATATTTTCCAAGGTGAACAGATGCTGAAGCCTCTTAATATGTGACCCTGGCTTGAAGACTTCAGAAAACATTGAAACAGAACATTTTATTTGTGTGCCACTTTTAAAGTAGCCTTTAATGCAGTCAAGTTGGAAACAGGCGAATGAGCAAATATAGTATTTTTGTGCACAAGAAAGTAGGAATTATATTTATAATCATAAATATGTATAAATTCCAGTCTGTAATAGCATGTTTTCTAGGCAAAAGAGGTCAGAAGAAGAAAAAAGCAATACTACTTTCAAAAGGTCTCATGGACAATGTATTTATACTTCTCTTGGGCTCAGTCCTGCATCTGAACACACATGGGCATTCTTGTGCCCAAAGGATATCTCCTCATTGTATGAAGAGCAAGTTGAAAAGTGTTGTTGGCTCATAAATCTCTTGGAGAGTGGAAAAGTAAAGCACTGAGAGTGCTAGAGAAAGTTGTAGATCCTGTGCTTTAAAGTAGAATTTGGAAGATCTCCTGATGTAAGACTGAATTTTATCTTGTGAGGATCCTAATTTTGTGTCTTTTGGCCAATAAACTGGGAAGTCAAACTGAAGTAGAAATAGAGGTACAGAACCAACAGTTTCTTAATGGTTGAGTAGACAGTAGTAACCCACTATTCCCTTGTCTCCACTTATTGATTGATACATCAGGGAGACCTGGGTTTGATGCTGGCCTCAGGATTTGCTCCTGAATTCATACATATTATACTGTATGATAGTGTATGCTGGAAACATTTCCAGTAATTGTTGGAGACTGATTCTTTAAGGGTGGAGCCTGTGATAGGCATTATAATACTACACAGCCTGTAATACATTAATCAGGATAGACAAATGGTCCTATCCTTTGTAAATTGACTAGTGGTACGTGCAGTTGTATAAGTGGCGCAATGTGCATCAGTGTGCAGAAAATGGCTGTGGTGCGCTTTTGAACTAAAGCACCTTCTATATGTTTTAGTTCAAAAGCACACCGCCGCCATTTTCTCAGCGCTGATGCAGATTTCGCCACTTATATAACTGCAAGTGTTGTAGCACCGGGCACTTGCATGTGTAAAAATGCCCTTAGCTTTGAATGTAGTTGCTATCAAGTGAGAACATAACATTGACATTCAACTTAAAAGCCCAGAGACTCTCCATACTGCATTAAAATTTAACACATCCCTGGGAGAATAATATAAGAGGAAAGTCTAATTATTAATCCACACCCTTATTTTGGGTATATTTTTCTTAAAATAATCAATTTTTAGTAGCATTTTCCTCCATACAGAGTAGTCTTGGTCAGAACTCTCTATTCCAGTTATGAACAAAACAACTTGACTCATTATTAAATTGCATTTATTTTTAATTCCTGTTTTCTCTAGTTAGATGAATCAAGAGCACTTTTTGTACAAAAGCTGTTTCACTAATGAATGCCTCAGAGCCTTTTTTATTTATTTTTAAAGTATGTAGCTTGCTTGGGATGCTATATGAACATTTTAAAATGCACTTGATATTTTATCCTAAATATTTGGATATTATAACTATTTATAAAGCAGGGAAATATTTCATAATTATGTAAGCAAAGTGTGTTATCAAACCCACAGAGTTGTTTTTTTAGTTGTACAGTGTGAAATGGTAGATCCTGTTTTTTTTTTCCTCAGATATCACAGTGCTTGGGAGCAGTAATAACACCTAGGCAAATGTTTAAAACATCAAATCAGTAATGAAGGAAGTGTATGTGTCTGAGCCTACGGTTCCTCCTGTAAAAGTCTGTGGAGTCAATAACCAGCTTCTGCTACTGACTTGCTGCATGGCTTTAGTCAAATCACTTTACATGTCTTTTGCTATATGAAGCATAGCAATAAAAACTCACCACCTGGGAGTTGTGGGGATCAATTATATAAGCTCTGTACATCCTGCTGTAGCAAAAGATTTTTTTGGGGGGAGGAAAGAAAAAAGAAAATAAAAAGCCTCTTTTGTACGAGGAATGAAATGCTTGCTTGAATTTAGAATTTTTAAATATCAAATGGATTTGTAGAAAAATCTATAATTCTGAATATTTAAAAAAACCCAAAACCACAATCTGTTCCAACACCAACAAAAAAATCTCTGAACAAATAAAAAAAAATCCACAGCTTTATGCTTGTGTTTTTGATCCCCCTTTTTAATCTTGTGTAAAACCTTTTTTAATCACTTACGTAATTTTACAGATGTCAGCAGTTGTATGTTGTTTGTTGTTTCTTGTTGATAACTACGTTAAAGCATGTTAGTGAGGAAAACTGTGTTACTATTATGCCAATAATCAAAATTCATCTTCCATTAATTAAAAGCTCTGTTAATTATTGATGTCCGTTCATTTCAAGAATCCATCGACATTTCAGCCTAATGACATTTGTCAAGAGAAGACTATAATTCATCTTGATAAAGGCCACTTGGCTTTACATTAGTAGCTTATGCTATTGGGAAGACACTTGTATGCTTAAAAAGCCATCAACAAAAACCTTTTATGTCAATGAAATGCACATGCTGAACACTAATGTTATAATACAGGGGTTGGCAACCTTTCAGTAACAGAAGGACAAATTAACACACCTCAGTCATGAGGTGGGCTGGAGTGTATAATTTAGTATGGGGTTAATCTTCAACAGCTATGTGACAATGGGTGGTGCCTTCACAAAGCACATATACAGGTACAGGTGACCCTCACCATTCATGGGGGATATGTTCTCGTATCCCCCACAAATGGCAAAATCCACAAATAAGGCACTGTGTTCATGAACGCAGTCTGTGGCAAACCTGATTAGGTATGCACATATGATTCATGATCCCAGAAAAAGTTTCCTACCCACAGAGTGTTACCACCTGCTGCAATCTAGCAAGCACAGTTCCAGTCCCTGCTGTTGCCACTGCTCCCCAGCACGTGGCTTGCCAAGCTCTAGGACCTGGCAGAGTGCAAGAAGTGCCTTTGAAGTAGTGTTCTTCCAGATGTGTGAAGGAGTTGTGGCTGCCTCATAGTCTATTCTGCACCATATATGAGGCTGCACCCATCCGGTCTTGTATAAGCACTCTCTAGCAGCCTTCGGACACACACCTGTTTCTGGCCAAAGGGTGTGTCCCTAGGACTTGGCTATTGGGTTGTATTCCACCCCGAGAGAGGCCCTGATACTCACCTGCCATAACTTGGTCTTCTTTTCCTCAGTGGTGAGGAACCTCCTGGTGGATTCCTGTGGACCAGGTGCTGCCCATTGCGGGTGTTCTTGGGGCTCCACCTCCCCTATACCCCACCCATGCATCATCCCTCAGGACTGCTATATGATGGGTCGCTGGCCTGTCCCCCTTTGGTGTCCTCGCCCGTCCCCTTCTCTGCTTCTCCATCCCTGGATGACTTGTCTTCCCCATCCTCGTCTCTGCATCTGTGCTCCCTCTGCAGTCTTTGGTATGCTACCTTGGTCTTCCTTCCTGACCTGGGGTCCCTTGGAGGGTCCTTCCTCGGTCTGGGCTCCGTGCGCCCTCCGAAAGAAAAGAAAAGAAAAAAAAGGGAAGAAAAGGATAATTGGGGTACAGGCCTCTGCCCACCCCACTCATGGGTCCAGCGTCTATGGTCTTCAGGATCCCTTGATGCCGTCCTTCCTTGGGCTGGTTGTCCTGCCAAGCCAGGTGTGTGATCTCCTCAGTGTGGTCGAGACCTGTGCTGCCAGCCTCTGTCCAGCCCCTTGCTGAGTTGTAGCCTGGGGAGTATCTTCGCCTTCAGGCTCCATTGCTGCTCCCCCTGCCATTTCCCCACTGCCGGCTTTTAAATCTGCTGGGTGGTGGTTTTTTCTGATGTCATCCACCAGCGCCGCTCCCAGCTGGCAATAAAAGCAGCCGATGAACTGTGCTGGCAGCCCTTCTCAGTGTGGCTCTGCTTTTCCTTGGGGTGGTAAGTACACCCTCTTTTCAGGGCTTTCTATCTCATTTTCTGGGAGGGTCAACCCTGCCTCAGGTCCCGCCACAGGAGGTTGTTCTGGTGCCTCTGCTTTTGTCTCCTTGGGACAGAGGCACCAGCTGAAGCAATAGGGACTGGACAGAAGCACCAGCATGTCCCTGATCAGCCTAGTGCTCAGCACAAAATAAACCATTTGGCTGCAGCTGCAGTTCCTTCATACATCCCAAAGCTGTTTTGTACCATGCAGCAGGCTGGTTGGCAACATGCTGATGCCTCTGTCTCAGTCCCTACTGCTGCCGCTGCTGCCCAGATTATGGTGCACAATGTATGGTACTCCCAACATAGCTTCTCCACATGTTTCAAAGCTCACTGTGCTTCAGGATGCTTCTTGCAGTCTTCAGGGTCCTGGAGCTTGCCAGGCCAGTTAAAACAAACTTTGTGGCCCAGATTCAGCCTGAGGGCTCTAGGTTGCTGACTCCTAATCTAAAGGGCTAAGGCAGTGGTTTTCAGACTTTCTGAAGTCAGGGAACCCTTTCATATAACTTCTGCTGTGGAATCCATCCCCCCTGGCTCTGTGGGCCATGTGAGCTGACACAGAGCCAGGTGACCCAGCGTGGTAATGGTGGCACACTGTCTCCTGGCCCACTCCACCATTATCCCCAATCTCTTTGTGGAACCTCTTATGACCTATCATCATGGAACCCCAAGTTTCTGCGGATCATAGTTTGAAAACCACTGGACTAGGGTTGGCTATTAGTGTAATTTGTTCAAGGAATATCTCAATTTTAGTTTGCAATTTTGAGAACAAAAATATATATAGTTTACAATTTTATGTACCCTAAATGAGGCATGGTTTTTAAACCGTCATACCCATCCCTCCTCCCCAGTCTGCTGTATTTAAAAGCAACGCCCCCCACCCCAAAGAAAAACCAAACAAACAGCAAAAAAGCCCCAAGCAACCAAGCAGGTACTTTCCATTTATATGGCTTTCCCAGTGGTGAAAATTTGTTGAGCTGATTAGCTATTTCTATTCTGTGCCTATACAACTGAGAGAAAATTGAGGCCCTCGATGCATTGACTGACCAAGCACATCCAATCTTACGTTGAAAATGAAAACTGCAATCTACTTCAATTTATTTGTAAAAACAGTGAACTGTGATTGTGAACCCAAGCTATTTATATGGAAGAGAAAATTACATGTATACAATTAGCTATGTTTACTTATATTGAGATGGGGTATGGAGAGAAAACTTGGATAACTAGAACCAGAAGAGGAAATTTTTTTTATAGTAACAGGCAGTCAGTCAGATGGGTCCTTTTAAACTTTTCACCCTAACTTTGGACATGCCTGTCAGTTGGTGTACCTAGTACTGTGTCTAAAGATGTTATTTTATTTAATTCTTCATTACGTGTTCAGTTCATCAGTAGAATAATAAGATTTACTGTCGTTTCAGATAGCGTGGTAAAGCTCTGATCCTGTTGATGCTATGTTAACTTTAAGCAAGTGATCCTATTGATAGTTAGGACAGTATGTATATGACAAGCAAAGCATATGTGAAGAGGAAGGAGTGAGATGGGCTTATGATGGCACTAATATTTTTGTTTTCATAAGGGAAAGTAAATGCTAGATTGGAGAAAAAATGTCTTGTACCTTAGGTAATAGAGACATATGAATAAGTAACCCATTTGAGGGAGACACATAAGGACTATTATATTAAATATGGGTAATGTTAGAAAGGTTTTATGTAATAATGCACTTTCTTTTTAGTGAACTTAGTGGGCATTATGGTATAGGCCTTAACTTCCATCTGCGTCAATTAGGTAGGGGTGCACTGAGATTTTGGGGGCTGATACTGATAGCTGACTTTTAAGGCTGCATATTGGCCAATATTGATCCGATTTCTGATACAGCTATGGGCACCGGATAAGTCTGTTGTGGATGGGGAGGGGGGAAGGAAGGGGCATGGGGGGCAGATCAAGCCCCTGTGGTGAGGGAGGGAGTGGGGTGGGGCAGGTGCTG
>NW_017729033.1:97864172-97871956 GCF_001723915.1 Gavialis gangeticus | reverse complement strand
GGGAGTGGGGTGGGGCAGGTGCTGCTCAGCTGGGGTGGGGCAGGGCACCGGATGGAGCCACAGTTCATCTGGGAGGCACAGGTTGGGGTAGAGGAAACTGCTGCTGTGTGGACCTTGGGAGGGCATGGGGGGCATGTGTCCCAGGATATGCGTGGGGAGGGGGACGGAGGCAGCTCTTCCTGGGATGGGGGGTTGGGCCAGGGCTGTGCTCAGGGTGGGTGGTGCTGGGAGGCGGGTTATGGGGGGATGCTGCAGCTACCCCATGGACCCTCTCCCAGTGCCACTGCTGTGCGCTTCGAGTGCAGCCCCTACACGCCAGGAGCACAGCCCTGAGTGCAACCCTGCACCTCTGAGTGCAACCCCCATGAGCCAGGAAGAGCCTGGTTCAGCCCCATCCCTAGCCCGCAGCTGCAGCACCCTCCTCCCATTCACTGTACCAGGATGCACGCAGCAGTGGGAGCAGCCTCCGTGCCCCCTGAAAGAGCCATAGCTCCATCCCGGGCCCCAGCCCATCCTGGATTGGCAGTGCCTGCCCCAGCCTCTGGCCCACTCCCTCTCATGGCGGGGAGTGTTGATTTGCACCCCTATGCCCTTTCCCTCCCCCCTCCCCTTCCACCACAACAGACTTACCAGCTGCACGCAGTTCTCCAAGATGTTCGGTTGTGCTCCTCACTGCCTATGTGCTGCGCACATGCACGGGAATTTATCAGCCAAATTGTTGACCACATCAGGCCAATTTCCAATACAATAAATTTTCTTTATATTGGTACTGATCCATTATCAGACCTATGTATTGGTGCACCTCTAGCATCAATGGATATATTCAAGGGAAGTTTAATTAAGTCCTAAATTTCCCTTTGAATCTGGACTGGTTGTTTGGTTTTCTTGAAGACTTTTGGTTGAATTACGTTGAATAATTATTAAATACAAGGGCATAAGATAACTTGCCTCGCAGTGAGTTAAATTTTTATTTGTATAACATTTTAGAAAAACATATTTTGACTTGTGAGTACTCTGCATGAGAAGTACCATATATGGACCTAATGGATTATCTCTTTTTCTGGATAATAGAATGGTTTTCGTATATTACTAGATTAATTCATTTTTTAAAATAATATCAATTGAAATCAGAAGCAGCCTGTGTTTGAACTGTACTTTAGCAATGAGGAATTAGAATTTTCTTATCTTGTTTTCAAGTATGAGGTTTTGCTTTTTTTGAAATGATAGTTAGATAACTGTGGCAGAGCACAGGTTGTACCTGCCACATTAAGACATTTCACGCAGGCTCTGAGTAGTTGGCAGGTGCATTTTGGCCCAATTAGATGGTCACATGACTGAAAGGGGGCACTGGACTGGAGGAGGGCTGGACAGCCTCAGTATAAGACCAGGCCGTGAGAGCAGAGCTGGCAGTTGCTACAGGGATACTGATGAAGTAAAATTGCCCATCTGGAGATCTGCTGCCTCTGAAACATCTGGAGGTTAGGGTAGGAACTATGGGGATGGAGGAGGTTTCTTCTGATCCTGGCCCAGACCTGAAACTACACTCTGCTGGGGTTGGATGGTGTGGTGGGGCTGCCTGTGGCAGGGTAGTTTCTAAGAAATGCACCTGTTCCTCCCCAGTGAAAGGTGAGAGTGGGGTGCCATATAGCCTCAAACCCCACAGCCTGGTGGGTGAAGCCATAGGGGGGACAGGCTTTGGGTCCAGGGCCGTTGTCAGGCACCTGAGGCCTCATTGGGCTGTAGGCTGAGTTTGAGACGCCCAAGGCCAGAGAGGGCCTGGGACCGGAATTAGCCCAGTGTGTGGGGTGGTAGGCCTGATGCCCCATCAAAGAATAGGGCCTGAATTTGGCAGCCTGAAGGTCTGCAAGGGGCCAAGAGATGCAAGACTGCAAGTGATGAAGCCTGAAGGGCTGTATAGAGTAGGGAGCCTGGATGGTCCTGAAATGCTATACTGAGTTGGGCAGTGTGACTGATGACCAGAGCGGGAGGGGCAGTGTGACTGAGGCCCAAGAAAGGGGCAGTGTGACTGAGGCCCTGCTAGGGGTAGTATGAGAGAGGCTCAGCACAGGACTGATTTCAGCCTGGTAAGGTGCCAAGAGTATTGTCATCAGTGTGTGATGACATCTATGAAGCATGGGACATGGTATAAGGGGGGGTTCAGAGCCTGGGCTGCTCTTTGACTGGCTCCCCCAGCCTCATGGAGCTCAGCTCAGTGGCAGGAGGTGGAGGGAGAGCCAGTGGCAGAGCTGCTTGGAGTGCAGGCCTGGCTCCTAGCTCAGTCCTGGCCAGTGACTCTCTCCTGCCTCCTGCTGCCAGGCTCAGCTTCATGGGGCTGGAGGAGCTGCTTGGAGTGCAGCCTGGCAGTGGGAGGTGGCAGGAGAGCCAGTGGTGGAGCCGCTCAGAGTGAAGCCTTGGCCAGTGGCTCTCCCTCGCCTCCTGACTCCAGGCACAACTCTGGGGGGCTGTGGAGCCTCCTGCTGCCAGGCTTTGCTCACCAGGGCTGCACTCTGAGCGACTCAACTCCGCCACTGGATCTCCTGCTGCCTGCCCTCCAAGTGCTGCTACAGGGCATGGCTCACTTCTTTAAGGTCCCAGGAGGCTTTGAAATGTGTCGAAACAGCAAAACAGTTTTGACAAAATGAAACACTGTCCCTTTGAAACAGCGAAACAGAAGTCAAAACAAAATGGTGCTTTTTCATACAGCCCTAATGGGCAGCCTTCTACCTATGAACAAGTATTCAGTTCCAACAAAGGCGTGGTGGGTGAGTCAGGTGGGTGGACTGCCCTAGATAGGTGGTTGGGCCAATGTTGTGATAGGCCTAGAAATAATCTGCTTGGCCTGCTTAGTTAGGCCATGGATAGGCATTAGATTTGCAGTAAGAAATATATCCAAAGAAGCAAGCTTACAGGTGTTGAAGCAGTTTGTCAAGGGAAAAAAATATGGTGGTTCCATGATGAAATGGTAGCTCTTTCAAACAGCAATTTCTTGGCAGTGAGATGATTTCTAGTGCCATGTGTAATGTCTGTCCAGTTGCACATAGTGCTACAGGGCATGGCTCGCTTCTTTAAGGTCCCAGGAGGCTTTGCTCCTTGCCTCTCTGCTCCCCCACTCTGCCCCGCAAAGGTCCATTTGCCATTCCAAACTGTATTGCCTCAGAGAGGTGCAGCGAGACTCATAGGTCACCATATGCTTGCTGCTCAACCTTGTCTGTCATGTGCATAGGATAAAATCCTTCCTGTCCAAAAAACACATCAGGAATCCACCTCCCAAACTCTTATTACACAGAAAATATCCACTCCTATCACATCAACATCTCTGGCATTATCCAAAAGCCAAAGAAGGGTATGGAGCAGGAACTTGTGGGTGGTTAAACTTGTGTCCCAGTACTTCATAAAAAGCAGCTCTTGGCTTTTAAAAGTAGTAAATCCCATGGCTGGGGCAGAACACAGACTCTTCAGTGTCTTTTTCTCAAAAGTGGAGCTAGCTTCGTGGCCCTTCCCTGATTGTCAGCCTCTTGTAGGTTGATGAGGCAGGTAAATTGCAGTGCCAGCACTTATGGATAGTGGAGGACACCTTCTGCACTGTCTTTCCCATTATGAATCTGTCTTCATTGAACTGGTTGGCAAATTAGAGACTCCGTGGTCAGGCCTGTTATGTCTGTATGGCTGTACATGATGCTGTGCACCAGCCTGCACAGGAACTGAATGAGCTCTCAGTAGAAGCAGTGACAAGAGTTTACTCTGTTGGTTGGAATATTTCATGTACTGAACGTGCTGACACTGCTGGTTCAGGAACCACATAGCCCAGGGGTTTTCAACTTTTTTGGTCAGGGTACACCCAACGGCCAGTCAAGAAGTGAGGAGCCCGGTCAACGAGCAGGTGGTGTTCCCTGCACAGCAGCAAAGTGAGAAGTGCTGCCGGCTTCTCTTTGCCACTACCACATGCCCCCGGGGCCTTCCAAAGTACCCCCAGGGGTATGCGTAACCCCAGTTGAAAACCCTTGACGTAGCCCATTGGCAGCAGGGATCCCTTGTGGGATGGAAGTGAAATTGAGCCTTTATCAATGACAGTCGACCAGGTGCACTGTGGCTCTGCACTCCCAGCACACTGGAAGCAGCAGGGGAGAGGCAAGGGGAATGTCCTTGGTGGATATAATTCCTTGGGTGACCAGGCACTTAGTGCTTTCGTCTGCACTCAGCTGTGAACCTTCACAGATGGGGGCCTATATAAAGAACTCTGCTCTGGGATCATGGCACACTGCCCCCTTAACTGCAGTGTCAGCAGTACATGCACTTGTGATGTTCTGTGGCACTGCAGACAACTGGGCACTTGGACAACAGGAAGCTCTTTTCATGCTGTGTTTCTGTGGCACTGCATATTTCTTGGAGACTCTTAGAGATGAGGATTTTTGTGAGTGATTATACTTTATTGGATCAGCTGTATAGTTTTCAAGGACTTTGACAAACTTTTGGGTACTACAGTACCCTTTTTCAGGTCTCTCACGTTCACCTCACCTCAGATCCAAGGAAGGGTACTGTGGTATCCAAAAGCTATATATTTGGTCCAGGAAAACATATATCACCCACAAAAAACTTGCCTCACATTTTTCCTGGACCTTCAAGGCCACAAGATTATGCTAATACTACCACAGCTTAGTATGTCAAACGAATGACTGTTCGTTTCTTTAGCCTTCTATATTTACCTAGGAGTGCATAGCCCAGCAAAACTTGTAATCTTACTCAGTCCTACTTGCCCCTGTTTCTTCGTATATAGTTTCCATTTGATTTTCTAGGCTTAGTGACCTTTCTGTGTGTTAGTGTGTGCATGTGCAGTAACAGACAGTGATTTAAACCTTTGTGTGCAGAACTTGGAATGCTTTAATACAACCCTTGATCAAGTTAACAAAACTCTATCACGGGGGAGCAATTTGCTCTGACCTGCCTCCACTCTAATCTTACAGATCAGCACAGATTGCAGAGCTGTAGATGAGAAACAGCCCAAGTCTGGATTTGCAGCACTGAAAGTATATTACATTGTAAGGGAGTTAGTTTTTCACTCGGCAGTAAAGTAATAAAACATGCTTTTATAGATTAAGCGATACCAATTCTGAGCCCCATATAGCCTGTCATAGGTAAATAAAGTGCTACAAAAATATAGGTGCTTCAGGAACAACTCATGAAATAATGTTTTTAGAACATTCTGGTTTTGATTACAATAAACTTGATTTAGCAGAAAGTACCCATGGCTGCTTGGGCAGCAGAAGTCTAGGGAGGTTATGAATGCTGAATTTTTATTCAAGAGAAAGGAAGACCTGCTACAGAGACCCCAAAACCTTGCCCTGATCCCATAATATAAATACAGGGTGATTTGAGCTCTCATATTTTACACTGCCTTGTCTTCTATTATGTCTTTTTTCAAAACAGGTGGTCAGTCTTTAGTCACGGGTTCTGCGTGGGGTTTCACTTGAATGTGTGGGAGGGACCAAAAAAACCACCACATTTGTTCTGCTGATCTGGTTGTCTTTTGCCTCCTTTTGCTTCTTGTTCCTCTTCCTACAAAGTTAATAGCAGCCCTCTTAATCATTGACCTTTGCTTACAGAATTTTCCCTATGTCCCGGGGGGATGAACCAAGCCCCAGTGTCACGGTCATCTGGGGTGGCAGTTGAACACAGAAACAGGCCGGGTTTTTTGGCGAGGAGAACTGAGACTCGTGAATCGGTTCCTCCTTAAAGTAACACGTGTTTATTAACTTACGCTTTGAAGCGCAGGATATGTTGAATCTTTGGTTACAGTTTAGTCGAACATAAATACAACAAAGGGGGTCTGTTGGCCCACAGGGTTCCCCAACAAGCCCTTGCGTTCTACCCCTTGAGGGATAGGTGCGGCTACCTGTTGGTTAGTCCTAGGGCTGGTCAACAGCTCATATAAGGAACACAGACAAACAAATTGTAACTAGTAAACCTTCGAATTATCATCGTGACGCCAATTTGGGAACCAGATGTGAGGGACATGCTGTGGCTTGAAGGTCGGGCGGATCATGGAGCAATATGCCTCTGAGACGAATCCAGGCCGTCGTCAAAGCGAATGCCGAGAATCAAAACGAGGTAATCAAAAAGTCAAACCGGAGGATAAAGTCCCTAGGAGGGATTGGGAAGTTCTCTCCCCCTCACAGGGCTAGGCGACAATAGCCTCTGTATGAAGTTGAGCAACTCCCTTCATCCACAGGTCACTCATTGCATTAGAACATCACCAACTCATCAACTGACCAGCCGGAACCAACAGCAACAAAAAAGCCCCCCACAGAGGTGCCCACCGGTCTTTTATGGGAAACCTGTAGCCAATCAAATCGCTCCCTGGCTAGAAAGTTCTGGTCTTATTATGTCAGAGCAGTTCTCTCTGAGCCTGCGCTCAGTCAGAAGCCCCACACTTTCTGAGCATGTGCGAGTCAGAAACTAGGTCATGGCTGACTGACAGCTTTAAAGGTCACACAAGGGGCAGCTCTGGTTCTGCTATGGAATTTTCCGCTCCAAGTCAAACCAACTTCCAGCATTGGCAGCATTCATATAAAAACATTTTTTTCCACACCCTACTTTAGGATTATCTTCTATTTAGTTACATTAGTAAATAAGAAGAGCCTGCTTAAGAAAGAGAAATGGGATACCACATGGCAGTGCCTGGACCAGCAGCAAGCAGATATCAGATACACACTTATCTGCTTCACAAACCACTGCGTCTTGACAGTGAATGCAGAGATGAGGGGGCAGCCTGAAAGAAGCAGAGGCATGTGGAAGCTGAACATGAGCTTCCTGATGAAAACACTCAGCAAGAGTTCAGGCAGCACTACACAAGCAGAAGACCATCAGAGATAGGTACCAGAACCACACAGAGTTGTGGGACAGTATACAAGAGAGAGCAAGGGACTTCTTCGAGTAGGCTGGCTGGAAGTGAGCCTGGATCCAGAGGAGGCAATGTGAACTCCTAAACTGCAAGTTGCCGAGCGTGCGCAAGCCAGCAGCTTGGGGTTGGGGTGTGAAGGAGCCCATATGTGAGGTGAAAGCTTGGAGTGGTCTGCTTACTTTAGCAAGTTAAAGATGACCAAAAGAATGGTCATGACCTGCTTGGTAGATGGAGCGGGAGTGGAGCGCTGGTCAAACAAAGGGATGCTGGAAATGGTGATGGCCTTCTACTGGGAGCTCTACTGAGCACCCAAGGATGTGGAGGGCCATGCAAGACTGCTTGAAGGAGCTCACCTGGGCCCTCAAGGGAGACGAGGACCAGAAGCTGGTGGAGGAGTGAATGCTGGAGAAAACGACCAAGATGCTCCACAGCTTCATGAATGGTAAGACTCCTGGGGCAGATGACTTGCTCAAGGAGTTCTACATCACTGTCTGGGACCAGGTGGGCTTGGAGCTGCCAGAGGTATATAGGGAGTGGCAGGAGGGCCACCTGGAGGCCAGGATGGATCCGTGCCTAATAACCCTTATTTAGAAGAAGGGGGTGAGGGAAGAGTTGAAGAACTGGAGACCTGTAATGCTCCTGAAGTTTGTCTGTAAACTCATGGCCAAAGACTTGGTCAAGTGTTTTAAGTCTGTTATAGGTGCAGTGATCTATAAGGACCAGTTGTGTGTGGTGCTGGGGCAGCAGATGGATGGAGCCATGCTGCAGCTGTGGGACCCACTGTGGTATCAATGGAAGAAGAGGCTGGACATTGCTACGCTCAACTTCAACCTGGAGAAGGCATTTGACAAACACTCATAGTATGGGTAACAAGCAGGAGGAACTC
>NW_017729033.1:97861578-97864161 GCF_001723915.1 Gavialis gangeticus | reverse complement strand
GTCCCTTCCGACCCTAGAAACTATGAAACTATGAATGTGAGCAGCACGGTGTTGGTGAGCAGGTTTCTGACCATCCGGATTGCAGTGGAGTTGGGTGTCTGGCAGGGGTACCTGCTTTCCCTGATCCTTTTCATCTGTATGATGCAACTTCTGCTACACAAGCTCAGGTGAGACCCTAGGATCCATGGAGTAGAGATCCCTGGGGGCAGTGGGGAAGAGAGAACAGTCCTAGCCTACATGGATGACCTTAGTGTCCTATGCTGGAACAAGTGGTTGGTGGACATAATTCCGCAATATGCCTAAGCATACAAAGTGGCAGCAGGGGCCAAGCTCACTGTGGGCAAGAGCACATGCTTAGCATTGGGCAAGCTTGGATCCCTGTCTGCTCCACGGGTCTCTGTTTCTCGTGAGAGGGTAAAGAGTCTCGGGGTGGTTTTTGACCCACAGCTAAAAGTCACAAAATGTGGGAATTGACTGAGGCCTCGGGATTGGGACTGTTGAGCATGCACTACTTGTCAACGAGAGGGCATTTGGTGCTCATGAGAGTGGTGTTGCTACCACTGCTTTTGTACATCACATTGATTTTTCCCCTCCACCCCCTCCTCCTGAGCGCATAATTGATCCAAAAGGCCGTGTGCATCTTCTTCTGGGGCTCCAGATGGGAGAAGGTTATGAGGACCATGCTGTATAAGAGAAGAAGGATTAGGAGCTGAGGAATGCTGGATGCCCAGCTGTTCCTCTGGGCCAAGTACCTGAGCCAGATCTACAGTCTGGAAGCTGGGGCAGGCTTTTTTTCAGGGGATCAGCTATAACACAGCAGGGTGTACACACTGCTCAGCATGTGCCTGTGGACCTTGGAACTACAAGGTCCTGGAGCAGTTCTGGAGTGGATATGAGCTACAAAGGGAAGGCCCTATGACCCTGAAAAAACATTGTAAGATGCAGGAGGTGGTAAGAGCAAGAGAGACTGTCACCCATAGAGGTACTCCTTGGTGACAGCTGCAAGACTGTGTGGGAACAAATCTTCTACAAGGCCCTGCAGAAAGAACACAGACTTGAACTGGGAAGTAGCCTACCAGGTACACCCTGTGCAGATGCCGAGACACAGAGAGGGCCAGAGAGAATCTCCAGCCTGCCCCAGGCAAATCTGTTGGTGGAAGGAAGAGACAATCAACCACCTTCTCTGGAATTGCCCATATGTTAGGGAGGTGTGGAGGAGAGTAATCATACTTCTTATACTGGTGCCAGGGGTCAAGACCCTGACCAGAGAGAGAGTGCTGTTCAGACACATAAGCAAACAGCAAGGAACCCCAACCGCTTGCTTTGACCAGGTCTCCTGCTTCAGGACCACCATGTGGAAGACCAGAAACTTGTTCACGTACAGGCACAGAAACTTTCCAGTCAAGGACTGTTAGAATGGGAGTGAGTGAGCTACTGATGTCTTGTGCGAAGATGAGAGAAGACAATGGGGAGAAGATGGTGGAGAACACATGGAAGAGAAAAGGCGGGCACAGGCTGTTCAGGAACAAGATCCCCTGGAAAGATGACAATTATGAGGACAACAATGATAGTGACAAAGTGGGGGTGACTGACAAGGACAGCAGAGAAGAGGAAAGTGATGAAGACTATGTAGATTAAGAACTGGGGAAGGAAACAGTGGTTGTTGGGGGAGGGTGGCAGGGGAAGGGGAGGGTGGAAGGAGTGGAGGCAGTTTTGTGCATTTGTGATGGTTAAAATAGGATAGCAGTGGGGATGGGTGGTTGCGGTTATTGTAATGGGGATAATGATGGTTGACTGTAGGTGTGTGTTGTAGACTGTCAAGTAAATCAGATCTGTCATGAGACCAAACTGTAGAGGTATAGGTGTGTGTGTATATATAGATATATATCTGTATATATATATATCCGTGTGTATATATAGATATATATATCTCTCTCTACACACCCCCCCCCCCACAGTTCTGTCTTGTGACAGATCTGATTTACTATATCTATATGTAGTATATAGATATATATCTATATATATAGATATATCTATACATAGAAATATATATTTTTGCAAAAAAAAGTTTGTATTCTATATAAGGAGGTAGAAAAGTGCTGCTTAAAAGTATGCTTGTAGAGTACCTGTGCTAAAACTTGCATTATTTAAAAAAAAAAAAAAAAAGATAAAATGCATCAGTTTGTCCTCCAGTGTTTTCAAACTTTCTCCTCATTTCCATGTGCTAAAGGAGACATGGTCTGATAGCAGGGGGGGAAGCAGCTACAGGAGTTGGGGGGAGGTCAGAGGGCAAGGGGACTACCTGACCCCCAGGTTTGTTATCCCCATCATAGGAGTGGGAGGGGAACAAATTCTAGGCACACCTCCAATAATGAGATTCTATACTTGGAAAATTATAATAAATTGGTAAGTTTTTCATGTAGAGAATCTAATTACTGGAGGGCTATCTTTTTCAAGTAAAATTGGTACTCTAAGGGCTATGTCATGAACCCTTTACTGATAATGGTGAGTAGTTACTTATATAAATAGGAGTCAATTTGAAGTCATTGGATCTATATTCACCACCCTAACACAGTATAGTCA
>NW_017729033.1:97844479-97856578 GCF_001723915.1 Gavialis gangeticus | reverse complement strand
ACTGGAGGGCTATCTTTTTCAAGTAAAATTGGTACTCTAAGGGCTATGTCATGAACCCTTTACTGATAATGGTGAGTAGTTACTTATATAAATAGGAGTCAATTTGAAGTCATTGGATCTATATTCACCACCCTAACACAGTATAGTCAGTGCTTAAAACCATAAGAGCTAGCATTTACTGGAGCAAACCACAGGACCATCTTGTCTAGTATTCTGTCACAGTTGTAGGAAGTGGATGCTGAAAGGGAGAGTGAAGTGGGTATGACCAGGGTTTTTTCCACTGTTCCTCTCCTAGTTATAGACTCCAGCATTTAGGGTTTGGGATGTTCAGAGGGTATATTCCTAACTCCTATGCTCAATAGCTATTGATGCATTTTCCTCCAAGAAATTTCCTTCAAGAAGTGTCTTTTTGAATCTGGCTAAACTGTCAGTTTTCATAACAACTTGTGGAAATAAGTTCCATGCTTTAGCTACACATGGTCTGAAAAAGAACTTCTTTTAGTGTTAAAAATCTTAACTACTAGTTTCATTTTATGATCCCTAGTTGTTGTACCATAAGAGATAGTAAATAATACATCCCTATTTACTTTCTCTTCACCACTTAGCATTTTGTAAACCCTTATCATATCCCCCCCTCAAGCATCACTTTTCCAGACTGAGTAGGCCTAGCCTTTTTATTTCTCTTCGTATGGAAGCTGCTTCATAGCATTAATCATCCTTGTTGCCCTTCTCTATAGCTTCTCTAGTTCTTTTTTGAGGTGCAGGGGTCAAAACTGGGCACAGGATTCAAGGTGTGGATGCAACATGGATTTAGAAAGGGGCATAATGGGTGCTTGCTGGTGTAAAAAAAAAAAAACAACCCCAAATGGTGCTGTACTTTAAACTCTGTGTTCCCGCATCAAGCCCTGCATATGTCCAGAATAGGCAGTGCGTTACTTCAGTCCAACTCCCCCCGATTATCTGTAAAGATTGGGCGCTTTAGTGGGGCTTTTTTAGTGCTTGTATCTAATAGCTGTTTGAATCAGCTTTAGCTAAAAGTGCCAAAAAGCCCCACTGAAAGACCCAATCTTTGCAGACGCTGCAGAACCAGGTTGAAGTAACATGCTGCTGCTTCTAGATGAGAACGTTTTTTGTGTGTGTTTTGTTTTGTTTTTAGCATCTGCAAGCAGC
The DNA here is from genome assembly GCF_001723915.1 of Gavialis gangeticus. Lineage (NCBI taxonomy): Eukaryota > Metazoa > Chordata > Crocodylia > Gavialidae > Gavialis > Gavialis gangeticus. The sequence continues at coordinate 97,855,408 of NW_017729033.1, read as the reverse complement.
CAGTGATACTATCCATTTTGTTTACAATTCCATTCTTAGTAATCGCTAGCATTTTGTTTGCCTTTTTTTGTAGCCGCTGAGCACTGAGCTGATGTATAATGTTTTAAGCAAACTGTCCACAATGACTCCCAGGTATCTTTCAGGTGTGGTAACAGCTAATGTAGAGTTCATCATAGTGTAGATATAGTTTGGGTTATTTTTACTTGTGTGCATCACTTTATGCTTACTACATTCATTTTCATCTGCTATTTAGTTTCCCATTTGCTCAATAGTGCGAGATCTTTCTGTTGTTCCTCGCAGTTTGCCTTGGTTTTTAGCACACTGAATAATTTTGTCATTTGCATCTGCTTCAGGTCCTTTTTCAGGATATCTTTTAAGGAAGTGTTTGAGACCATCTCTGTTCAGGACAGTACTTAAACCCATGTATGAGAATTGCTTTGGGATTGATCTAAACCAAGAGTGTCAAACTTACCCTGTGCACTGGACTGGATTCTGACTGTGGGTCTCCTAGTAGGCCAAATCAGGACCAGGACATATGTCAGGGTTTGCAGAATCAATAGTGGCAGTGGCAGGGCTGGCAGGGACAGCAGTAGCTACGGTGGGAGTGGTGATGGTAGGGCAAGTGGCTGCAGGGTGAGTTTGGCTGTATCTGCACAATCCTTGCTTAACCTACTGTTTCTAATTGCCATGTCCACTGGGGCCTTCAGCAGGATACTGTTCCTAGACAGGCCCCTCAACTTCTAGTTGCCCACCCACATCCTGGCAGGCCAGATGAAGCATCTCCATGAGTTGGATCTGTTCTGCAGACTGTATGTTTAACACCCTTGGGCTAAACTCTAACACCTACAACTCTTTGAGTGATACAGAATGGTATACAGCAGGGGTGTCAAACATACAGCTATTTCCTCTGGCCTGTGGGGCTGCTGGCAGGCCTGAGAATATGGGAGCAGGGTGGTTGAGGGGTTGGAGTCCTGGGACCCTGTTGAAGACCATCTTTGGTGGTGGGATGTGAGGAACAGTTGTATTGACAGTGCCATTTGTATCACTGTGGCTTACCCTGCTTCTGTCTCTTAGCCTGCCACTGCCTCTGTTTGCCCTGCTCCCATTGCAGCTTGCCCTGCTGCTGGATCTGGATCTGGCCTGTGAGGAGCCCCACGGTCTAGATCTGGTTTGGGGGGCAAGGTGAGTTTCACACCCATGCTACACAGGAGTAGGAAATCTGTTCTGGGAGCCCTCAAGTTCTGGACAGATACTACTTGACAAGCCTGTAGAGTTTGGAGAAGGTAATGTCTGTACTACGATATGGTTTGAATCTCCTGTCTGGCCTGTAGTTACTGTAGTGAAGCTCCTGCATAGTATACTTGATGTATAAGTATATTTGATGTATTTAAAGGGGCAAAGTAGTAACGGTCAAAAACAGACAGGCTGAAGCAATTGATTTACTTTCTGCATGCATCTCAGTAATGGAAGAGAAAAAGCTTTTGTTAGAGTAGCAAACAGAGGAGAAGGAGCATGAGCTGGAAATACCCATAGAAAGCACCCCTAAATCTCTTGAAGGTGTCTCCATTAAGTGAAATTATCATTCCCATTAGGAAGCAGTTGTTGCTATTAAATGTCATTGGGCTTAAATCTCCTGTCTGCGAGATGTCCTGAGGTATGTGTGTGTGGTTTGTATTTTATATTGCAGCAGTTAACCGTGCTATAGATGATAGTACTGCTTTATATGTAGAATTGGGCTAGAAGTAATAGCTTTATAAGACAGCTGGAATATTTGTTTTTCTAACTGTATAAAATGTGGAGATCTTGTATGATCACGGGTCCTAAATCTGGTGAGGAAGTAACTGTTGTCCACCTTGTATTTATACTTCCAACCAGAATAATTTCATGTTTAGAAACTGTACTGGCAAAGATAGATATTGCAGGGTAAATTCAGTTCATCCCGTGGAAATTAGAATGCACCATGCTGCATACATGTTCATAAATTTGCTTTAATATATGGATGTTTATAAAGAGGCAGTTGTTCAGATTGTATATTCACTTTCAAAATTCTCCTGTTTTAAATTTCTGTAACCAAGATTAGTTCTCTGAAAAGAGCAAGTTATAAAAAAGTTTTTATATGTGTTTTACTGAACTTTATTAATAAGGAGAAAAAGTGGTGACTGGCCAGCCTTCACACATTTCACATAATTTCTTTCCCCCAAAGCCTTTAGCAAAACCTTGCAGTGAACAATGCATTGTTTTAAACAGAAGAACCCATAAAAATACTGCTGTGTAAGGTAACTCTGGTTTTATGGAAATGTTTGAAAGTCCTGCAGCAGTGAATTTATCAAGCAGTTTGCAGTTTAGTTAGTTGAAAGAATGTATTATTATTCACTGAATGCCTGAATGCATTAGCTCAGGATTTGAAGAAAGATCTCCACCACTTTAAGATGGAAGATAGCTAAGGGTTTTTTGGGTTTTTTTGCACATTTACCACTTCATTTTATATTCTCTTTATCTTTCAACACTTGATTAAATACTGTGTTGTGGCACTCATGAGAATAATTGGGATGAGCAAAAGCATTACTAATAGGAAAAAAGTGCTGCCTCCAGCAAATACTTTCTCTTATTAGTCACTGTGCCACCTTATGAGAATGCGATTAATTTCAGATCAGAACTTTACTTTAACAATGTAGCAATGTAATACCATATGTGGGTCATTTGTTCCCTCAGCCCCAAAACATCTGCTGGGCAATCAGGTAATTCCTGTCTTTCTGACTTGAATCTTTATAATGTCCAGTAAGAGTATGTCTTCTTTTGTTTCACTTGTGTAATGTCTTCATTCTGGACTATCAATGCTTTGAGTTTAATACCAGAAGTTTGCAGTCAGTAACTTTCTTTTTCATTCAGATTAAACTGAGAGAGACTCTGCTCCATTTGAACTTTGGTAATAGGAAGCTGCATACCAAGTGGTTTTGGTGACATTCGATTAATTTTAATAAGAGGGATAATAAAATGATATATTTGCATGAATGGAGGGAATAAGAGGAGGTGTGGTGGAATCTTCAGTTAGATTTATTTTAGGAGATATATATATGTATATGTATATTTATATGTATATAAGCTATTTATTTAGCTGGCCATTTCAGTGTCATACTTGCTATAGTTTCAACCTCTGTGAGAAGGGCTCTGATGAAGAATCTTTACTGTTAAGTTATTTGCTTAATAATTGCCTATGAAGAGCAAATATAAGAGCATTGTTTCTGGGTTCTGTTCTTTGCTACTCTTAGTGATTTGCAGGAGTATATTATAGAAGCAGTGTACCAGTTGGTAATACTAGTTGATTCTGACCCAGCCCTAAGCCATGAGTTACTATTATTAATCCATGAGTTTTAAGACTGTATAGAGAAGTGTCTACATTATGAAGAGTGCTGTATCAACAGAAAAACATGGATATGGGGATGGAAGAAATTATGGTCATGTAATGTATCTTCCCATTTGCATTTCTGTGGGAGAGTGAAACCATAACATTTGCAGGACTCATGACCTTCCCCTTGCGTCTTCCTATTGCAAATGCCCTGATATGTTTCCTGTGTCTAATTACCAGGGTGTGCACTAAGTCCCGTGGTTCCACTGAACTGTCTTCTAACATCTAATTTTTTGATTGTATACCCATATAGTACCCCAGGTGTTTTGTGAGCTTCTGCAGTAAAAATTACCTATGGGCCTCCTGTTAGTTGTGATAGTTCTTTTGTTCATAAAAATTAAAAAAATAGGACCTTTTATACTAGATCAAACCTTGAAAAGCCTACAGCTTAAATGAGGTTGGCTTTTGCTTTTATTTTTAGGTATTAGTCCTTTATCCTTTGCTATAGAAAATCAACAAATGTTGTCATATCAGAAGATATGAAGAGATAGCATAATTTCTAATATCAGAACTGCAGTCAGAAAGAATTGAGTTGTAACAGCATTTCTTAACCTGTGAAATGTAGTTTTACTTCTTTACCATTCGAGGAAAAAGTCTGATGAATTAAAACAGGGATGTCAAAGATAAGTTTGACCCATGATGTGGGGATGGTAAAGTTCAAGAGTGGGATGAGTGGGGATGTGGCCTAATGATAAATTCCTAGTAACAAAGCACCAGTGGGTCTGTACGTAGGCTGCAGGGCATGAGCAATGGCTCTGCTAATGCCCACACTGCCACTTGCCCTGTCTGTGCTAATCCTGGTGCTGGTGCTCACCTTATCCCACCACCTCTGAGTCCAGATCCAGTCTGTAAGAAGGCACGCTGTCTGGATTTGTCCTTGGGAATAATCGTGGTTGACACCCCTGAAATAAAAGAATCAGTGACTGAATAAAATGTTTTTATTGTTTTGGATATTCTGCATGTGAGCCTCTGCTCATAAACAATAAGCTTGGTTATTCTGTATGTTGTTTATATTTCACGTAGGTATGTTGATTCTGAAATTGAGATAAGTTTGAAATGAAGAAACTAGTTCATTTTGTTCTAGAAATGAGAGCTCATTTCAGTAAAATGTCAGTATATGGTCTGTTTTTGTTAATAGTGTGAAAACTGTATAGAGCATGAAACACAACATATTCTCTGTCGCAAGGAACTTCCATTCAGAGAAGCAACAATTAAATACAGAAGCCCATGGTCACCACATGCTGCAGATGCTTATAGGTACAAAAGTCCTATCAAGTAGTATGTTCCAAGGCATGGGTGTAACAGCCAGGGCCTGTGGCAGCAAGAGCAGCTGTCATTCATGCACCCTGCCCTTAAATGGGTCCTTGGGGCCTGGTGCCCTGGTTGCCTACCACTTGTCATGCTGCCATTTCAAGGTTTCAGAGTAATGGAGGAGTGGTAAGGGGATAATTAATACTTGAAATTATAGTTTCAAAAGTTTAGGGGATATTTGTGTTCCCATAACAAAATTGTTCCTAGGGTAAGGACCTGAAAAGGGGAAAGCATATTGGTAGGTATTAGGAAATGAATAAAAGAAGTGAGACATGAACCATTTTTAAAAATTGTTCAGGATTAAAACGGATTTTTAAAAACCCGGGAGAAGAGGCTTTCAATGCATTTGTGCTCTTAACTCTCCCACCCTGACTCAGAACAACTGCTGCTATGTAAGCCACTGTAACGTGTACATACATGTTCCTAGATTGGCTAGGTGGAAGCCATTACCAGGTCAGTTTGCTACTGTGAGTATAGAAAGGAAATCTATGTATGTATATATCTACCTACCTACCTACAGCTGTATATCTGTATGTATGTTATATATCTGTATGCATGTATACGTGTATATGTGTATTATATATGGTAGGAGCCTAGATGTAGGTGAGAGTATTTATCTTCCTGCATTTGCATTTGGGATCCCTATCTGTGACTGTAAAATTAATTAAAAACCTAGACAGAGTTATCAGATCTGCTCCATATAGCTACAGGAACAATTTTCTGTTTTAATTGTGGAAAAGCATTGATATTTCAACTCTTACACCTTTGCATTATAGAATAAATTTATGAAGCAGAACCCTGAGGCTAAAATTGAAGGCAATTATACCAAGATGTCAATACTCCTTCTGTGTTCACATAGATCTTGGATGAGTGTCTTTTACTTGTTGTGCTTGTAAATTAATTTTTGATTACCCTTTTCTCCTAATATAAACAGACCACCAACTGCAATTCAGAATAACTTTGTCTGCAAATGCATCAAGGTCAGGACATACAGGAGTTTCTGGAAAGTTTGTTTCCCTTCTTAGCCACTTGGTGGCAGTACAACTCTTTGTATAAAATAAATGTTGCTGTAAAATATGTCTGAATTACTTAGAGTAGAAGGTTGCTTGATTTCCCACTTAGTAATATAAGCAAGCCTTCAATTAAAACATGAATTACGGTTTCCTTATTTTCTGTTAATAACTGAGTGATAATGTTTCAGGAACAGTCAATGGAAGACCACCACATTGGTGCAGAGTAAAACTGTGACAGAGGGATAAGGACATTTGAGAAATTAGGAGCTCAGACTTTCCTAGCACTTGAGACCCATGACAAGGAAGGCTTTTTAGCTTTTATTGCTGCTGATACAATTGTCATAGCCAGGAAGCAGTAAACCTGTGATATTATGAAAGTGGCAGTATCTCATCCTAGGGATTGGAAATGTCTGAGATCCCTCAGCAGTAAGGAAACCTGACAGGTAAATTACCATGACAAGTCAAATCCTTATGTTTAAGCTCTGTAGGGTCAGGAATCAAGCTTAAAACTTGGAGGCTTGTGTTGTGTGGCACAGAAAGAAGTGAGCCTTAAAGGCACTGAACAATGGGCAGGCTAAGCATTTCTGTTTCTAGTGCAGAGAAATGGTTTCTAGGTGATATGATTGACAGGTCAGCCCCAAACATTTTTCATGTGCTTCTGTAAGCAAGGAGAGGAAAGAAAAGAAGTTTCCTGCTTCTTGGGTACTGATTTAGAACATCCAGTGGGAGCAGCAGTTGAAGCAGGTAATCCTGTTATTAGGTAAGCTCAAGAAGGTCATAAAGCCTGCTCTTTCCAAAGAGAATAAGAGGCAAATTCAAAGAAATCATCTCTTGTGTAGAAAATTATTTACCAGATGTGTTTGACTTCCATGTTTTATGAACTTGAGCTTATTCTTACATCACTTCCATTACCAAAGTCCTATTTTGAAGCATATTATCTAAGGATGTTTCATTAAGCATGGAGTAAAGTATTAGTGAAGGTAAACACATATGTTTCTTAATAGGAATTGTAGTACTTTAAGACTTCCTAGTTTATGAGTACTGCATAAAAACACATTGCTGCGTAATTTGGTACAGGTTTTGATTTCTGGTTAAAAATAAGTTATTTCAAGACACTTCACAAAAGAGGGAATTAAATACTGGTTGTGCACATACTTTATAGGCAAAGAAAGAAGTCATTTTGCACTCAGGCAAGAACTACCTTTATTAGAAACCAGGCAGAAGAGTAATGTATATATAATCCTTGGTTTTGTTATTTATTAGTTGAAATGGACAAGACAGAGAGTGATAGAGGAAAGCAAAGCACAGAAAGATGAAATAATTTGCCCAAGATACAACCTGGCAGGTCTTTGGTAGAGCCTATGTCAGCCCCCAGATCATACTGCTATTTTAGGGCTAGACTGCAGGACCTCCCAGTTGGAGTCTTGAGTTTCTCCTTTAATTTTCCATTTGAGCAAACTCAAAAATTTGAAATCACAGTCGGAGTTGCCAAGGGTCCTTTTCTCCACACTGAAACCTTATAAATCTACACATTTAATATGATTCACAAGAGCTTCAGTTCATTCAGAAAGCTGATTTCTCAAGAACATATTTGGAGCTCTTTGCTTCCATATGAGCTGTGCAACGCATTAACAGGCCATTTTGGGCTTCATTGCAAAAGAAGCTTAAAACCTGTTTTAAGGAGAGAGAACCATGACTGGGATACTGCAGTATTAATTCCCTACATTTTTCAAAAAAGCATGACATCAATTTTTTTCTTGGACAGCTGCCATGGGCCATCTATTAAATGTTGCATTTGAAGGATGCTGCCTTCGACAGCACAACTACTCCTCCAGAACCTATAGCTGAATTGTAGTGTCAGTGCTGGGCAGTAGCTTAAGGCTGGACATATATTGTATCTCCAGTTTTACTGTCCAAAATCAGAGTTCCTACCACCTTGACCAGATAGAAATGCAAAGTGCAGAAAATTTTATGAAAAATATTCCTGACCCAACTCATTTATGTTTGCTATTTAACATACTTTTTAAAAATCTCAGATAAGGCTTTCTATAAACCATGAATGCAAATCTATGTATAACATAGCTAATGCTAAAAGTACATTGAAAGTATTTGGAAATGCATTGCACGTGTGCATTGTTACACAAAGATAATTTTAAAATTCAGGGTCTTGATTGGTGAAGGATGTTTACATTTTAGGTAGTTTGAAGTATTTTGCTTGTACTGCTGCTAGAGTGGGAAAACGCTAACATTCTTTGATATACTGAAATTTGAAATCTGGCAGTGCTGGTTACTTCCATTGCTTGTTTTTATATTCTAAGTTTGAAAATACATAAACCATTATATAGTTACATGTGTTGCTTATATCTTGATTTTTGCTTTGAAAATCTTGTAGCTTGAAAGAAATACATGTCTTTATACATTTCAAATGTCAAAGTAGTCTAGCAGAGCTAAGAAGAAGTCTGGTTTTGTGTTTAAAACACATGACTGGAAGCCAGAGCACCCAGATCCCATTGCAATAATAGTGGAATGCCCCCCCAGGGCTTTAAAATACAAGTAAAGCAGCAAGAATCTTCATTTTTCTCCTTTCCCCCCTTGTCCTCCTGTTGGGATAATAGCTCGATTACTTTATAGGCGCTTGTGTAAGTGAGTGTGTTGATGCCTTCTTTGTGTACAAATAATTTAGGCAGGGATTGATAAGTAAAAAGGAATGAATTTACATATGCTGTTGCCAGTTTTATGATGATACTTAACTTTTGCAAAAGAAGAAGGTTGTTATCCAGGTCCAAAGCCTTCTAACATTCTGCCTCTTACACAGGTGCAGAATGTTTCCACCCCTTGGTTGAGAGTTTTATTTCTGTGCAGCGTACTAATTCTGAGGGATCATGGTTGTAAAGAGACAGCAGCTCTTTTTAAACCAGGGCTGTACAGTTGGTGGTCCATGAGGCTTGTCAGTGCAGCTGCTGGAGCTATTGCTTTGGTGCAGGTCTGGAAACTGAGTGTGAGCTCTGCCACCACTTGCTCGTCTGCCCCCTTGCCTGCCTCTGAATTTGGGATCTTTGGTGATGACATTCACAGCTGGATAAAAGGGGGTGGGGGAACAGAGTATTCACCCCCTGGCTTTCAGAGCTACATCAATGCACTGGCTCAAGCAGCCAATGCTGTCAGGATTCTGCACTGACAAACCACCTCTCCACCACCAGTGATGGGTTGTCCAACCCATGTGAGGCTCTGTGGTGTGAATCCAGCCTGTGAAGCCAAATGAGTTGGTGGATACCTGTGCCCTAAACGTTTAAATATTAGGCCACTGACCTTTAAATAGAGTGTCTATTCAACTGGGAGTCAGTGCAAGGTATGAAGTAATTGCCAGTGTGTTCTTGCTGATAAGTGCTGCTGAAATAAATGGGTAGATGTGTTTTTTTTATCACATAGGATTATTCAGCATATACACAGATGTAGTGAGTTGCAATGACCACACTTTCTAATAATATATTCATCCTATTTATTTTTAGCCTTTACTATAATAATTCCCTAAATACATCAATTTGGCTAAAGTTTTCCTTTCTAGGTTTTAATCCATTTGAGGTGAAGGTGTTTGTGTAATACAACATTCAGTAAATAACTACTGTCACTGTACCAGCAGGCTAGATGTAATGATATCACTAGATGCTTCTGGAAGAGTTGTTTTCTCTGAGTGGTTCAGGATACACTGTGATGCTTTGGGATTGCTATTAGTACAGCAAGCTCATTTACAAAGCTGTAATGATAAAGATCTACTCTTAAGTCAGATTAATGAAATTCTACATAAATAAAGATATGATAAAATGATTGGCAGCATGATCTGGTCCTTTGGAGGTGGAGCAGTAATCACCATATATGTACCTTTATTCCGATCCCAACCTGTATGGCTCTGTGCCTTAAGTCATTTTACTTCTCTTGCCCTGTGCCTCATCTTCAGAAAACCTGGAAATTCATTCAGTACATAAAGGTGTTAGAAATCTTAATAGCTGCAAAATGCTTGGAAAATGTAGAAAGGTCAAGAGAAGTTTATGGTTGATAACAATCTGCCTTTTCTATTGAAGAGTATAATAGGCAAATAATCTCTTGGCTGGGACATTCAGTGTAGAATTGGGAATGGCAACACTGATATTTGATTACATATGTTTAAAGCTTCTGGCTTCATTCTACTATCTGCATTTGTTTTCCAATCATAACCAACAGAAACAAAGTCAAGATTGGTTCTTATCTTAATCTAAATTTATGGGCCCTACACATTGTAAATTAGGACTTTGTGGATGCCAACCTGAGATCTATGCGGATTTCTTCAGTTCAGCAGAAAGCAAAATCTTCCTTCACAGCTGTAAGGGCCTTGTTGTACATTAATTTTAGGAGGTTCCTGGAGCTCTTAACCACACATTAACTACTGAAACTAGTATTAAGCACTCTTTAGGTGGTTTAAAGTTACTCCACTCCAGTTTAGGTTGATCTCTGATCCATGTTATCCAGCTTGAGTTACACTAACATGTAGCCACTCTAGGCTACATGTTAGTGGATGCATCTACAGGTGAGCTTTATAGCGGAGTTTAAACTAATTAGCTCCACAGCAAACCACTGCCATCTACACGTGCACTGGTATTAGGGCATAGTAAATTAATTAACTCTGCTGTAAGATAATACTGTTCAGGACAGTACTATTTTATGTCACAGTTTCTTACTCTTCTGAAATGCACATGGAGATGGTGATAGGGCCTGGCTGGGGCACAGCAGTGCTAAAGTGCAGGGGCTGCCTGCTGCCTAACCCTTCTCTGGAGCACCCTCATGCTCCAACCAACCCCTCCACCACCCAGTGCCACCACCTGAAGCCCTGGGGCTGACCCTTTGTGCCCTCTTCGAGCTTGGGGCTGTTCCACCGTAGCTTAGGGTGCTGCTGTCCTGGGCACACATGTAGATACTGTGCCTGGGAGCAGTGTACTCTGGTGCAAACTGTGTCAGAATTTGTCTTCACATTAATTGCATGTGTAGAAGCACCCAGTGGGAACATCCCTCCCTCAGTGGCCCAGATCAGGCCCACTGCCAGCCACCCACCCTCCCCAGCACCACAGATCCCCACTCACTGTCCCCCAGTTCCCGATGCTTACTTGCAGCTGCCTGCTCCCCCAGGATAGACAGCACGGGAAGATACAAGTAAATGGAGGAGGAAGC
>NW_017729033.1:97839008-97839479 GCF_001723915.1 Gavialis gangeticus | reverse complement strand
CCTCCACCACCCAGTGCCACCACCTGAAGCCCTGGGGCTGACCCTTTGTGCCCTCTTCGAGCTTGGGGCTGTTCCACCGTAGCTTAGGGTGCTGCTGTCCTGGGCACACATGTAGATACTGTGCCTGGGAGCAGTGTACTCTGGTGCAAACTGTGTCAGAATTTGTCTTCACATTAATTGCATGTGTAGAAGCACCCAGTGGGAACATCCCTCCCTCAGTGGCCCAGATCAGGCCCACTGCCAGCCACCCACCCTCCCCAGCACCACAGATCCCCACTCACTGTCCCCCAGTTCCCGATGCTTACTTGCAGCTGCCTGCTCTGTCTTGGGGGAGCAGGCAGGGAAGGGTTAACCTACCTGCCCAGCTGCTGACACCACTGCTGCTGGACTTTGGGCCAGGCTCAGCCCAGAGAAGAGCAGCAGTGGTTCCAGGAGCTGGCAGGCAGGTTAAGCCTTCCCTGCCTGCTCCCC
>NW_017729033.1:97829346-97834008 GCF_001723915.1 Gavialis gangeticus | reverse complement strand
GGAAGATACAAGTAAATGGAGGAGGAAGCCCTTAGGAGCAGGGGGCCAGGACTGGGGTGGGGGAGCAGGAACTGAAGTATCCCTGGGGGGAAGGGGCGGATTCTTACCTTTCAGTCCTCCAGGCTCCTGCTGGCCTCAATATGTGACTACTCCAAACTTGAGCTGGCACTAGCACTGATCAACATTTGAGCAGCTCACAGTGTAACATGTAATAAGGCCCTAAATTGGGACTCCAGGATGCATTTCTAAAACTTCTACTCATTTACCATAATACTTTTAAAAACAGCCTAGCAGCAACCATAAAACCTCTGTGATTTACACAAACTGTGTTAAAGAACTGAAATCAAGACTTGCTTTAGTTTGGAGGTAGAAAGAGTATTCTTTATTCTTAAAAAGAGGTTAAATCAAATCAAAGAGATGTCAATTTGGGGGAACCCTCTGATTTGCTTAAATGGGTTTTGAATAAAGACCAAAGATGGGGTATCAGAGAGGGTAAATGATGGATGTGACTTATACTAGTCTTACTATCACAAATATGCTCAAATGTATGGTACAAAAATTCAGCTCTTTAAACATTTCCTTATTTTAATAAAATTCTTTAAACAGTAATCTATTTTACCTAATGTGAAGGGAGCAAATATGAACTATGCTCCTTTAAGATATAAATCATTCAGTATGGGTTAAATCAGTGGAGCACAACATTTTAGAGCAGTGGGCTGGGTGCTTGTCACCTGGCTTTACTGGGAGGCATCACTCCCTGGTAGTAGGGGACTGGAGGAGGGAGGGTGGGGGTGGGGGGGAAAGAGGTGGCTGCCAATGTCAGAGGGAGGGGAGGGGGAGAGGAAGAGAGTGTATCTCTGGCTGCAGAGGGAGTTAACTGCACTGTGCAGGGCAGGGAAAGGGATGTGCCATGCTGGCTGCTGATCCCCTCTACTGTGGTCTAGGTCCAGTCACTTTTGGGGTGGAGTCTGTGGGCCATAGGTTGAGCACCACTGGATTAAATCATCAAGTGTTTTCTTAAATTATAAAAAGTGTAGTTCTTTTAAGCTGTCTGAACATAAAAGGCCTATTTTCACCTACAGCATTTGTTGAACAAAGTACTATTTCCTTAAAATACAGATGTGAGAATCAATCTATTGTGGTGAAAATCTGCGACCTATAAGTCATCTCCCAGCTGATCTGATTGTGATAACACCATTAAGTATCGGTCCTTGAGGATATGGTTAATTTAAATGACAGAACATATAAAAGCCTTGGTTTATGTGGGAAGTGTTGGTGTTTAGCACCTCTGAAAATTGGGGCCTAAATGTTGATACATATTTTGAATAGAAAACAAATAGCAACATTCTGTTACTTGAGCCCACAAATGCCTGACAAAAAGGCTGGCATACACGCATTGCTAAAATAAAAATTCCTTTGAGACAGCCTCCCTGATACACCCATATTATTGCTGTGTTAGCTATAGTGGAAGATTTTTCACCTACGCACTATATTTTGTCCCCCTCTCAGTACGGGCTGGCAATCTTTGTCAAGCTGTGGGCTGGAACAGCCTGCCCCCAGTCTGATGCGCCAGTGGGGTGGTGGCTGTCCCTACACCCTGGACAGAGCCACACAGCTGGGAGCTGCTTCTCCCAGCCCCCAGCTCTCTGACTGTGGTGTGAGTGTAGCTCTGCTCCAGATGGAAGCTGTACTCACACTGCAACTTGGGGGACAGAGGAGAGAGGGGAGCGCATGGTGAACAGAAGTGGCAGCCACAGTGACAGGGTCACAGCTTCCAGCTCCCAGACCCTGCTCCCCTCTGTCTGGAAGCTGTACCTATGACACAGCCTTGGGGAAGGAGGGAAGAGAAGCATTGAGGAGAGAAGCAGCAGGGGCTCAGCTTCTCACTGCTTAGCCCCAGTGTGAGCACAGGCGTAAAGGTCTGTGGCTCTGCAGGCTTAATCCAGTTCTCAGGCTGTATATGGTCAAAGGCTGTATATGGTCAAATGCTGTATGCATTGAACACACAGCTGTTAATAAATAACTGAATTGATTTAATGAAAGGAAAAAATTGGAGAGTGCCAGACAATTGCATTAAAAATTTATTCTAGTTAGCAGGTAGGGAAAAGAGGCTCTGATTTCCACTTTCCTAAATTAAGCAGCTGGGAATTCAGCACAAGTGAATCATTATAGTGGCAATCCTTCCATATTGGTTAGGTTTTTTGGGGAGTTGCTGTCAGTGTCTACATGACCTTGAAGAGTTTTTGCATAAGAAATGAACAAACTGTGATTTTCTTTATTGTAGATGGATAAATGTTATGTAGAGAAATAGGGATTAAGAAAACTTTATAGGGAAGCTAAATATTACCTGTATATTTGATGTCAAGGACCAGTATACTTGTCAGTTACTGTAATAAGTTGCCCATCCACATATAATAGACTTTTTTTGACAGAGTTGTACACAAGATGGCTAACCCAGTACCTAGATATGTATTATCTTATGGCGGGTGGGCTACAAGAGCCTTTGGCAAAGGTTTTAATTTGCCTATTATGTGGATTCCTATTTTCACTTACCACTTCTGTAATACAAAAAGACAAAGAAATAGAATAGTTTTGTTTTAAAGTACCTTATGGCTGTTAACAAGATGGAAGGAATTCGATTGCTCAAAATATTACAGGCATCGTTTACATTGCTTACATACTCCTGACATACTGCTCACGTGCAGAGATAACATGAACAGAAATACTTGAAGAGAAATGAAAACATGTTGAACCTGCTTGAGAAATACTGATTAGAGGGTGTTAAGTAGAAGTGTGGGAATGGTTATTTCTGTTGAAGAACTGACCCTTCCTATGGTGAACACATGAAAACAAAATAAACCATTTTGAAGTGCACTTTCCTACTAAGGCCTTCACTGGCTACAGATGATGAACCATCAAATGCTTGTTTTTTCTCCACCCTGTTAATCCCAGCATAAATTTCAACAGTTAACAACTTTGCTATTGAAAATTAATTGAATAGTTTGAGACCCTTCCAGCAAGGAATGGTTTCTATGATGCATCAAAACTGTTGGACTAGTAATGTGATGGTGATGACTGGGAAAGTGTGGCTTTCTAGTTTGTAATGGGCATTTTACAGGTGACCACGTTTTGCTGTATATCAAATAAATCACAAAGCTGTGGGTTAGTTTATGCAATAACCATCTGCCCTGAGAAAAGTGCAGTGCACAGCTAACCTATCTCAAGAATAGCTCAGGGAATGTCTTGTCATTTCAAGAGTTGCAGTTTCTTAACTGGTTTGCCTACCTCTTTCTAAGAAGTCAGTAATCTGCCAGGCAGTCTATACCACTTACTCTGCAGATTGAGTAGAACCACAGTGCCATTAATTATTCAGTCATATCCCTTTGTCTGCATGGTAAGGGAAGTTTGTGGCATCATAGGATTATATTACTGGACAGTAGAGGGGTCTATTCATACGCCCTCATATAGAGGAAAAATGGACCCACCTACCAGATATACATGACTTCTGTTTTCCTTTAGGTTTTGAGCCTTGCTTGTCGGCGTGTAGCAAAAAGACTTGTGTGAATTCTTGGTTTTGCCTTAACTAAAAAGGGAAAAACTCTTCTTTTAGCTCCAGATACAAGAGAATAATGGCTGAATGGAGGTTGCTTGTGCTCCTTGATCTGTGACCTAGAATTCAAGTGACCTGTTCAGATGAATAAGGGAATATATTAAAAGCCCATACCTCCATATATGGGAATGTGTAGTAAGCCACATCCTTGCATTCTTTTTAAGCTCTAATGGGAATATGGGGAAGGAAGTAGAGGCAGTCATTGTGGACCCATGCTGTACCCATCGCTGTGGTTTCTAGGTTGTTAAAACTTAATCAGAAAGAAATGTGTAATTTTTGGTGAAAGGCATGTTAATTAAAGGAAAGGACACTGTTATCAAAGCCTATTACACAGTCAACAGAAGGATTGTTGCTTCTCAGCCATTGCACAAAGTTTCTGATTTAAATACCCCTTTAAAGTGAAGGTCACTGTACTGTATTTTCTGTTGCCAATGCTAAGGTTATTGGAAGCTTGCATAGGATGGTTGTACTTCATCAAGCTCCCATTTCACTGCCTCTGCAACTGGCATTTCCAACAAAATCTCTTTTCTGCACTAGCAACTGCCTTCATAATTGTGAGTAGGGGTAGGAAATAAAGGAAAAACCTGGAAAATGCATAGTAGGGGGATCTGACATTTGAGCAAAAACCTTTTTCAAAGAATGATTTAAAACTCTGTTTACCAGTGAAGCTGTAATAAGACTAAGTTACCATGGAAACTGAAATAATTCCAATAATATTAGCGATAGCATACCTATTATGGTATTACATTAACAATGCTATAGTAAAGTTGGTTTCATTTTCAAACCTCCATTTTTTGGTAATTTATAACTAAGGAAGAAAACAATATTATAGACAAGAATCTAGTTTAAAACCCCAACATTTTCAGCCTTGAATTAGTTGTTATTTCTAATTGGGGGTGACAGGGGAAGAAAAAAACTTGTTCAATTTGCTCATTGTTAGAGAAGAGCAATTGTATTTATTTTCATGCATGTAGAATAATGTTCAGTTCTGCATATTCAGGAGTTCAGAATCTCTTTTCTCTTAAAAAAAAAAAAAAAAAAAAAAAAACTGT
>NW_017729033.1:97798139-97829283 GCF_001723915.1 Gavialis gangeticus | reverse complement strand
AATTTTTGAAATTTAGGGGTTTAAAATCCCTTTTTTTTTAAAAAAAAAAAAAAAAAAAAAAAAAAATGCTATGAAGGAAACTCACAACATAGACCAATTAGTTTTACCTTTTTTACCTCTGCAGCCACAAAGTACTAATTGCAGGGGTGCAGATGGTATATTTGGAGCTAGACTAACTGCGGGGCAAATGAAAATGGTGCAGATCTCCTTTCCCCCAACCAGCCCTACAACTGTTCATGTGAACAAATTTGTATTTCGCATCAGTGTTTTTGGGAGGTAAACTATCCAGTATATAATCATGTTCATTTTGTGCTCAATGGGTGTGTCTACACATGCCCCCATGATGCAGTTGTTACCCCACCATCATTTCACGCTTGCTTTAGGAAGTACTAAATGACAGCGCATGGTTATTTTTAGCAGTTACATCACCATAGCAATGCACTATAGCGAGGTAGCTTTTTGGTGTGGCGATGTAGTGTTGACGTCACGGTTTGCCCACAGACACTACGTTGCCATACTGACAGGTTGTGTCACCTTAGCACATTGCTATGGCAATGTAGCATCATGTGTAGACATGCCCAGTGAATGTGAGTGACTTGAGTGGTGGCAGAAGTAGTGTTCTTCTGTCTTTGAAGTAGAATGCCATGGTTTGCTGCTAGATTCTCTTACTACTCAAAGTAATAATGGACTGTAAAAATGAGCTGTGATTGTGGTGCCTGTTAGACTCTCTCCCTGTTATTTCCAGGGGACCTAAATGTATCTTAGGGAGACATCTTGACAGAGACATCTCTAATCTGGGTTCATGGCTAAAACTTGTTTTTCATTCTGGGTCTCCCATATGGTGTTACTGGCCAGTAAACACAGCAGCACTGTGTTTACCTGCCTAGGCTAGTTTATTGCAGGCTAGCTCAGGTACAGGAAGAAGTATAGCCACGTTAGCACAGTCTACACTGTTTATCAGTACAGTCTGTTTCTCCTTAGTCCTTGTACTTCTGCATGCCAATGCATTGTGCTGAATAAACATATCCTAAAAGGGTAAGAATTAATTAGAAGTAACATTCTATTAAAATCAGAAATGATACAATTCTCTTAATGTTTTCCAGATCCCTGACTTGAATATTCGGGGTATCCCACCACCTGTCAATCATGATTGATTTTTACTGTCTGAAGCTTCAGCAACTAACTGCATGACACGTTTAGCTTAAGTGTTCTTATAAAGCTGAGTTTGGCTGGTCCACCCCTGGAATAATCTTCCAGATGACCTGCTGTCTGCAGATATAGGTTTCCCTCAATTTATGTGGGTTCTTTATATGTGAATTCATTCTTATGCAATGAGCATATTTAGACCCATAAGTCATTATATTCGAGGTAAATTCATTCTTATGTGATCAGCATAGATGCCCTCCCGCCCAAGCAGGTAAGTCTGTGGGGGGAGGGGAAAGGGCTGTGGCTCCACTCACCCCAGCCCTGGCTGTAGTGGCCCCAGGGGTGGCTGGTGCCAGCTGCATGCAGCCACTGGGCTGCACCATGCTCCGCCTGTCCCCCTGCACCTGGGCTCACCCCAGCTCCTGGGCTGCGCTATGCTGTGGTGCAGGCAGCTGCTGTCGGTTGCTCCCGGGGCTGTTCCGCAATGGGCTGGGGTGGAGTGAGTGGAGCCGTGGGTGGCACAGGGTGCAGCACTCACTCCAGCCTCAGCTACAGTGGCTCTGGAAGCAGCCAACACCAGCTGCCTACACCATGGCATGGCACAGCCCAGGAGCAGAGGTGAGTAGGGACAGGTGGAGCACAGTGTAGCCCAGCAGCTGCAGGGAGCTGGCACTGGCTGCTTCCGGGGCCACTGCAGTTGGGGCTGGGGTGAGTGCTGCTCTGTTCCCTCTGCTTTGCTGCCTTGTGCAGCTCCGGGAGCAGCATCCCTCCCCCTGCCGCTTCCCTAGTCGTAGCCTCACTCCCTCCCTCCCTTCTGCCCTCATCACCATGGGAACTTATCCCTGTTTGTTACGTTGTAAAGTGGGTTCGCTTTATGCAAATTTGATTTATGCACCGTTCTCCAGGAACGCATGTACAGCATAAATCTAGGGAAACCTGTATTCAATATATACAAAAGTGTACTTCACATGGAAGAGGCAGAGATGTTTTTGGTCATATTCTTTATTGGACTAGTTGTATAGAGGGGGGAGATGTTAGACAAACTTTGAAGAACAAAATACACTTCTTTTGATACTTTACTTTGTGCCAAAAAGCTTGTCCAACATCTCTACCAACTATACAGTTGATCCAGTAAAAATTAGGACCAGAAAAAAACAAACAATCGCCAAATCCTTGCCTTTTAGTTCCTGGACTATCGTGGGTACAACACTTTAAATTGCTTCACATGGAAGTCTTCAGTTATATTTTCTTCTTTATAAATGTGGGATAGAGATTACCTAAGGTTGTTCAGTGTTTGCAACTGAAAGTTTGGAAAAATTTCCCAAAGTTATATTATGATAACAGCTGTACTTAAGGCTTGCATAGTGCTTTCAATATCACAAGAGCCACAAAAAATTAAGGCAGACAAGATTCTTTGGGTAAATCAAATATCTTTTATTTGACCAACTAAAATAGTTGAAAAAAAATCTTTTTTACAAGCTTTTGGGTACACACACCTGGAAGCTTGCAAGGAAGATTTTTTCCAACTATCTTAGTTGGTCTAATATATCAGATACCCAAAGAACCTTGTCTGCCTATGTCCTTAGACCAACATGGCTACAACCTATACTCATAAAAAAATTAAGTGATTCGCAAAGCAAGCTGTGTTGTAAATGTGTCTGTCTGTTGAGAGAAAAGAGTATGCGTGAGGAAAAGATCTATTAAACTAGGTTTTATTTGGTCATTTTAGCTTTAATGAATCCGTATTTCAAACAATCTGATTTTCCCCATATTCTCAATTTGCTACTCTTTGTCAAAGTAAAAAAAATATTCTGTGGCTTAGTCGCCAAAAATAATGAGCAGAACCAGATTTATTTAAGAAATGTATTTGCACTTTCACCTTTTATGTGAAAATGTAATTGTTGTGCTCTTATAACAAACGAAATGAAACTAGTTGAGCATGTTAAGATCATCACATCAGGTAATGGTCCCTGAATTCGACTGAATTTGCTTTTTAAAAAAAATAATATTCACTACGGGACTAGGTCAAATCACAACCCTTTTGGTATTCAATAGCATGCATGCCATTTTACTCCTGCTTCTAACTTGATAATCAGTTGCTTAACAGCAGATTTGGCCCTAAAATGTGACTTCAATCTTGACCTGATTCTTAACTATGTATTGACTTGAACATGTAATTATTTGGAAAGCACTTAAGGGAACATGCACCAAGAACCAGACAGTGGCTGACAAGTTTTCTGCCTCTTCCTTGAAAATTATCTGCATGTGCAGCTCTGAGTTTGTACAAAGCTGTATGTCTCACTTACCAGCACTTTTTAGAGTCACATTCCTTATACTTAGGGCTTGTTCCAGTTCTTCTACTATTGTTTGCCAAGATTGGAATTACACCATTGATTTCAGTGGTGCAGTCCAGTCTTGGGTGACGTGATTAGGCAGCAGGGCAGCAGATTAAACTGGGTGTAGATAAGAGCAATTAGGAGGAATCATCTGAATTAGCTCTGACCACTCACTAAGGCTAAGTACAGACGGTCAGAAAGCCCGAGGATGAATAGATTCAGTCTTTGCAGATGAATCTAAAATGCAGAGATTAAACTGAGAAACAACTGGATACACATTTTACATTTGATTCAGGAATGTAGCCACATGCCTGCAGTGGCTAAGGCCCAACACTGGGGTGCTAGAGCACAGCTCTTTGGCACATAGCCAGCATAGGCTGTGTGTTCACTTCCTCTTCCTGCTGCCCCCAAGGTCTCTGGGATTTTCCATCTAGATTAACAGTAGCAGGACTCTTTGGCTAGGGACAAACATTCAAAAAGCCTAAGCCTGAATTTATTCAATCTTTGCAGGTTAGTCTAGCCCAAGTAGGCTGAGCCAGTTTGTAAGAGCACAGACATCCGCTCTGGACTGAAGAAATGCAGGCATATGCCTGCAGTGGCTCAGGTTAGAAGTTGGGGGGCACTAGAGCAGCCCTCCCTTCCCTTCCATAGTGCTGAGCTAAGGGGTGGGGTATGATCAGGCACCAGCAGGATGTTCTGATTAGGGACGGGGTCTCTCCACTCCCCTCACTGCTCCTGATCAGCCCAGCAGCGAGTTGATAATGCAGCATTTATCAGCTCTGTTGTCAGCATTTATCACCCCATCAGAAAACAAAAGCTTCTCTCATTAGTTCAAGCTCTTCTTAAATAACTTTTCCCAACTTTTTTACCATCAGTGCTGTGGGAGGGAAATAAGGGGAATCTCTGCTTGAGCAGCAAGCTGGGGGTGGGGTGGGGAAAGTGGGGAGCCAGGCAGACCCTGTTGTGCCTGCAGTCTCTGCCGGAGCTCTAGCAAGGGAGCAGAGAGGAGAAGCCAGCCCAGCTCTCTGGAGCAGAGCCCTACCAAGGGCTGCAAAGCATCTGGAATGCTGGGGGACTCTGGTTTAAGTTAAACCAGGAAGAGATCTGGGACAGAGTTTGACCCAAATCAGTTAAGTCTGATACTATAGTCAACCAGGTTTATCTCAGACTAGTTTCAGCTATTTTCAAACTGGTTTATGTGCACTGAATATCTGTTCTGTTACAGGTTTAAACCAGTTTCTGATCACTTAAACTGGTTGATGTGTAATATCTCTCCCTGGACTTCCTGCTTCCAGGTACCTCTGGGATTTGTAGTCCACAGTTGCAGCCAGCAGTATGTTTGAGTGGGGGAAGGTGTGCTTAACCCCTCTTCCTGGCCTCAGACCCCAGCCAGGGTTTGCCTGGGGGAGGGAGGGCTTTCCTCCCCCCTCCCCCCCCTGCTTCTCTGCTGGAGAAGATACCACAGCCCAGCCCAGGGCTGGAAAGCATGCTGGGATGCTGTGGGACTGTGATTTAACTTGAACCAGGAAGGGGTCTGGGACAGAAGTTTCATAAACCAGTTTGACCCAAATCAGTTAAGGCTGATACTACATTCAACCAGGTTTATCTTTAAAAAGTTTCAGTCATTTTGAAACTGCTTTATGTGCACTGAACTTTTGTTCCGTTTCAGGTTTAAACCAGTTTCTGATTACTTAAATCAGTTTATGTGTAACTTCTGTCTCTAGCCCAAAAGAACTTGGATGTCACTGTGACATTAAGTTAATGCAAACCTCCAACTTTGCACATAAACAGTTATCATACAAGCAGAACACAGGTGAAAAACATATATGGAGATATTGCAGTGACTCTGGACTGTGTGTAGTTTAATTCCTTTCACCAGTAGTTTTTGAGATGTCTCTCTTTTTGAGTCTTAACTACTCACTAGTTTATGGATGAATTTATTATTACATGCTAGCCTTTCAGAGAAAAATTCTTACCAACTTATGAGAGAGATTTTTTCCTTTCTAGAATATATCATATATGACACTAAGAAATGATATGCTTATTATACAGTATTATTCAGAAAAGAAAGGTTTTTTTAAAACTGTTCTTGCTATAGGAAAGGTATCCTAAAGCTTTACATTAGATACAGAGATTTTTAGAATGTTGTCAAAGGATTCTGCATTTTTAAAGGTTCTTTCTGTTTGCATAGTTTCATGTACTTTTATTTTCCCTTTGAAGTATGTAGGAGAGTACAGAAGGGGAAATAGTTTGCGATTTCCATGAATTATTCAGTTACAGTTCTCAGAGTTAACATTACATTAAATGGCTTAAGGTTTTCCTTTTAGTCTGTCTCAGGTTTTTTTTCTTTCCTAATGCAGATTGTATGCTACATTTCTTAGCTGACTTCAGTCTTGATGAAGTGGTAGCCACTAGCAATTGCTGGAAACTATTTCAGACCTAAACTATAAATAATGGGTTTTATTGTAATCTTACATTCTGGCACCAGACAGCTAAAGGTGAGTTCTTTGGTATGGGCAATACTTGTGCCTGTGTGTCTGTATATGTGCAAGTTCCACTCTTTCCTCCCTCATAGAATTATTATTTTTTAACCATTGAGGAGTAGAGGAGGGGAATTAAAAAATTTGAGCTGGAATAAGCTGATCCTAATGTCACTGTCTACGCATGCGTTTAAGCACAGTAATTACTGTGCTGCCAGATACCACTTGTATCTGATGGGATACAAGCCCAGCAGTGCAGGGCTGTGTGAAGCTTTGGTCTCTGATTTGATTCAGCCCAATTCAGTGGCTGAATCTCCGAATCCAAATCAAATCAGAGGACCCCTTAATCTCTCTGAATTGAATCAGAACCCTCCGAATTGATTTGGAGAGATTCAGAAAGATTTGGCGATTCAAACATAGAGGCAGCTTTAAATGTTTTTCTGCATATGTCTAGGTAGCAGGGAATCATAATCGTTGTGATGCTTGGATGCATGGAGCATCCCACAGAAGTACGGGGGTTTCCCAGCGCGCTCGGCAGCAGACCCATTAGTGGACCAGAAGCACTTGCAGTCCACTTTTGGGTTTGCCAGGGAGCACGCTGGGGGCCCCCCCTGCAGCCCTTTGACTCAGCAACTGGTGCTTCCTAGGTCTGGGGAGGAGCACCCAGGGTCCCCCTGCAGCCTATCTTCAAGCGGGGGGGAAATGGAGAGCCCCCAGCATGCTCCCTGGCAGTACTGCTGGTTCACTTCTGAGTTCACTGCCAAGCATGTGGAGGGCCCCTCCCTCCCCCCCGCACTCCTGTGGGATGGTCCATGCACTCCAGCATCGCAGCAATCACAAGCTGCACCTGCTACCTCAAGGTTTGTAGAAAAAACTTTTAAAGCTGTGTCTATGTCCAAATCATTGATTCTCCGAATTGGCATTGAATCTTCAAGTTCGGATACGTCCGAATCAAATCAGGGGCAGTGATCTGAATCAATGAATCAAACGCTGTCCCTGATTCAGGCTGAATTCAAATCCAAATCAAATAAGGCCTGTTTTGCACACCCCTACAGCAGTGTAATACATTAGTCTGCTACACCATAATTGCCGTGCATGTGTAGATGATGATTCTTTACTGTTCAGCAAATTAGTCTACTGTTCAGTAAAGCATCTCATGTAGATGTGCCCTCCTAGTAGTACCCTACAAATTTTCCTTCAATATAGAAATAAACATCTGCCTCAGGTCTTGCTCTGTTTTGTGTCATGTGCAGCTGACGTTAATTTATTATAGAACTACCATACATACGCTGAATTATAATGAAGCTGCCACCTTCACCAGCTCTTTGTATAGTGATAGGGTGCTTTACAGCTCAGCCAATTTATTTATAAGAAATATTCAGTATGTAGCTTCGCTTTGAGTAATGGAATCAGCCAGTTTTCTGAGTGTGAGAAGCTGATTCAATAATCAGGAGCATAAATGCTCAAGTCTGTGACTTCTATAATCTTTATCAGTGGTATAACAGTCAGAGTTGTGGCTTGGGGCAAACCCTGAAGGAAGGGCAAGGTAGTATGTGGGTTCAAAGAGCTGGGGGAAGCATAGAAAATTAGGGTTGGAAGGGACATCAGGAGGCCATATAGTGCAAACCCCTGCTAAAAGTAGGACCATTCTCAACTATATCATCCCAGCCAAGGCTTTGTTTAGCCAGGTCTTAAAAACCTCCAAGGATGGAGCTTCCACCACCTTTCTGGGTAACGTGTTCCAGTACTTTACTATCCTCCTAGTGAGAGAGTTTTTCCTAATCTGTAACATAAACTTCCCTTGCTGCAACTGAAGTCCATTGCTCCTTGTTCTGTTATCTGCCATCACTGAGAACAGTCTAGCTCTATCTTCAGGTAGTTGAAGATTGCTTTTAAATGCCACCCCCAGACATCACTTCTGCTGACTAAATAATTCCCTCAGCCTCTCCTCATAAGTCGCACGTCCCAGCCCCCTCACCATTTTTGTTGCCCTCCACTTTTGTCTAAGTGCGGGTTTTAAGGGGGGGTGGGAAAAGTGGGGGGTGGGGACATGTGCTCTGAGAGTGAGGGGCCCACAGTCTTACCCATGCTCAGAGCTCTTAACTAGTCCTCAGCTGTGCTGCTACTGCTGCCACCTCATGTTCTGTCTACTCCAGCTCTTGCTCTTAAAGTAGTGTTGACTGTTGACTCTTCTGGAGTTCCTGGCATGAGTGTACTTCCTGGCCATGGACTGCGGAAGGGGGGGGGGGGTTGATTCTCATGTCCCTCCTAACTTTGTGCCCAGGGAAGGTGCCCCTCTTGACCCCCCTAGTTATTACTGATCTCTCACTGTATATTTGAGTAAATCAACATTCCCTTGGAACCTTGATGAGACGTTTCATGTCTTCCTTTTTTGTGTAGCAATGATATATCAGGCGCTGTGTTAAGAAAATGATTGGAGCTCAAGAAAAGTAAACCTTTAAGATACTCTAGGTATGTCTATAAACCAGTATATTTAAAAAGATATAGGTTAAAAAATACCCCCAAAACAGAGCCTGACTTAATGAATTTAAATTGAAACCAAGCTCCTAATATCTAGGCTTTTTAAAGTGTTTAGAAGTCTGAAGGTGAAGATTAACACCTAGTTGCACTTTTCAAACTTCTACAAGTTACATGTATTGTGCAATTAAGCAACTACCTTAAGACCAGCTACACGTGCAAAGTAGCTATCATGCCATAAAAAGATGTAACAAGCTATAAAGTAGACCTCAAAAATGTGTACTAACTTTATAGCTTGTTGCTGTTGAGCTTTAATTTGCATGTGCAGCAGGGTCTCCTCTGCCATGCATCACACACCAAGGGTGCACCATGGCCAGCCGGAATTAGGAGTCCCACAACTGAGGGGATCTAGGATGGGGACCCAGCTAGGTCCTGGCAGCTGTGGGACATGGCTTCCCTGGGGGTGGTGAAAACTGCAACTGTGGTAGTTGCAATCCTCCACGCCTGGGGGTTTCATGAACCCCTGTGGCTTGAAGCCCCTGAACTGAACTTGCATCTAGCCATTGCAGGGGAGGCTTGCCAAGATGGGGACCCTCTGCACTGGCAGTAAGGCACAGTGGGAACGAATGTGCGATCATGGTAGGAGGTGTGATTGTGGGGATTGTGCATTAGATCCCATTGCACATTTACTTGTGCATGTAGAGGGGGGCTAAATAGATTAGATATCTAACTCCCACTTAAACTATGTGGATGAAGTCACTCTGGTCACAGTTTTTGTTGTTTTTTTTTAATCCCACCAGACCTCTGGATGCAAACCTAAAACATTTGAAGATCTAGCCCTAAATGCCTAAGTGACTTTTAATAATGAAATGTAGGATCCTACATCCATGTTTTACAATTTTACTCCTGCCTAATTCCTGATGCATACAGTTCCATGAATTTAATTTGAGACTTTTGATTACTGTTAAATGATATATTTCAGGACTGTCAAATGTCTGAGTGGTTGGGGGCCATCTGTTCTCTGATGCATGCTTTGTGGACTGCACAGTGTGGGCTTTGTGTGTGGGGGTATCCCAACCCCCAGATGCACTGTGCTAGTCCTTACATAACACCACACAGCCCCACCCCCAGAAGTGAGTGTAGTTAGTGGGAGCTGGAGGAGAGAGCTTGGAAACTCCAATGGCAATAACTGGAGAGTAATGGGGAGAATAGCACCAGGGTCACATGTGGCCCACAGGCCAGCACTTGGACAGCCCTGATGTATTTAATATAGGATTTTACTGATAATCAAAGAAAGACTTGAAAATTGTGTTTATAAAATCAAAAAAACCTTGGTTCTAGTTACAAAACTTAGGTAACAATAAGTGTTCTGTATCAGCCGCAATCTTTATGGCATCTATTGGAAGAATCAAAAATAATGAATTGCCAAAAAGCACCTTAGCAAAAAATGTAAATGACTCTGTTGCCAGATTGAGACTGCTAATTAAGTATGCAAATAAATGTTATATAGGAAATGAGAAGATGTCCTCTTAATTGCAGATGTAAAATGCTTATAAAAGCAAATGTCAAAATACAGTAATATAGCCTGGGTCTTCATGGTCAAGGATGACAAAGTCATATGCATGTATAATCAAAGTTATCTGTCAGACAGAGAAAAGGAGACTTATCTGACAAATATCTATAAAGAGGTTAATAACCTTAAGAGTTAAATGGAGCCAGCTTCGTTAAATTTCTTGCCGTTGAAATGCTGAACTTTACCCAAGCAATATTTAAGTCTGTGTTACAGTATTTCTATAATTACATGGAAATGTTTCATTTGTATAAAAGAACCTTGAATCATACTGAAGGATGAGTTCTTAATGACTGGTGTCCTCTAGTTTAGACAACACTTGTATCCAAATTAAAATCTCCCTATAGATGACAGCTCTGAAAATGAAAGCAACCGGTTGAAAGTCTTACCTACATTAAGTTGCATTTTAATGAGAATAGCATTACTGAATGCTGCTAGGTTCTCTTGTTACCAACAGTGACAGAAAGTATGTCTGCAACCATTAAGGGATCATTGTTTGCTTTAACTGTGCTATTTAGTAATATGAGGTCTGTTGATCCAGATGGATTGCAAAGAGAGGACTTCAACAAGTAGATGTTTTTATTTGAAATGTAACTTCAATTTGCTTGATGTTTCTTTAAAATATGGAGATTGATTTTTTAGAATAATGGGAAAATCCAAGTTGTAGATACCGGTGATAAATATCCAGTTATAAATAGTTTTGTCATGCCTGGGTTTTAAATTGCGCTGTTGGCTTTATTTACTTATTTGTTTGTGTTTGTTTGGCTTAATGTAGTTTGCTGGTTATTTTGGAACTAAATTAAATTATTACATTCACTAAAATGTCTTACTAAATTTGTCTGCTTTTGCATGTGTTGAGTTAGTAGTCCTTATTGGATATTAATAAATATTTTTTAAAAATGAGAATGGAATAATAATACAAGTAGCTTTGTCAGTGTTAAGATGTATAAACTGGATACTGAGCCAATAACTGGAAAAAAAAATCCACTAGTAAGAAGTGGTTCTCTAAAGAGTCATTTGGCCAAGTCCATTCAGAGACCGCTCTTTAATGTGCTAGGCTCTGTACATTTTCTTGCTAATGAAGCAAATATTTTTTTCCCTAAATATTCAGGATACAATTCATTTTTCTCAGGAGCAGGGCTGAAATTAGAGACATTGGACTATGTAAGAATAATAATGAAAGATCACATATTTGCTTTATACAGTCTTTGTGCTACATTACAAACATTCTTGAAAAAATATATCATAATTATTTTGTCAAAGATTCCCCAAAACCTACTGGCCACGTCTAATGCACAGCCAGCTCTATAATGTCGTGACCTTTTCTTTAAAAAAAAATTCCATAAAAATCACTGCACATAATATGTGCTGCAAAACCTTTTAATGTAGAGGTTGGGGGGAGGGGTGGTGTATAGATGTGGGGCAGGAATTTCTGTGTCTCAGAAATTCATTTGAGACTTTTATATACCTTGGAATATTTTTGAATGCATACTCTTCTGTTAAATCCTTGAAGGAAGCGGACAGCAAAGCAATTTCAAGATGCAGTCTGAACAAACATACATGAGAGCCCTTTTCATTTGAATAATGCTAAAGTCATTACTTAAGTTCATGCAAATCCATTTGTCTAAGTAACTATAATTGTTTACCAGGTCAGAGCAGGATATAAAGCACCTAGTCTAACCTAATCCAAATCAGAAAAAGTGACGTATGTCTACATTATATTCTAGATTATCTTTATATTCCAGAATAGCGTGTTCCCTATTCTAAGTACATAAACTAAAGTATAAAAGACTAAATTTAAAATGCGTGGGGGAATAGACATGTGTGACATTAAACATATACCAAAAAATTATTGAGAAAATGTAGTGGTTACTGCATATATATGAATATGTAAACCATACTTCTGAAATATGGTGATGTAGGTAGTTTTGCTCAGAAGATACTAACATAAAAGCAACTTTATTGGTTAAAGTACATGCACTTCCTTGGTTTCTCACACAATAATATGGGGATTATCCATTCCCTTACATTTTGGTCCCATTACTAAAAATTATTATTAGAGAAGATGGCTACAGAGGATATAATCATACAGATACAAAGAATTCACAAAATTGATATGATGGTATGGATAAGCTATCCAAATATACTGTGCTCTCAGTAGTAAAACTCGTTTGAGAGGAAGGATTGTCCAGGTTCAGGATGTTAAAGACTTGGAGACCTATGTTTTATTTCCCTGCTGTACTGTAGCAGGTTTGCCAACCTGCAGCCCGTGGGCCAAATGTGACACATAGAGCCATCAAGTATGGCCAACAGGGCTCCCGAAGGGGTCAGGAAATTTGGTAGTGGGGAAGCATTGGCCGTTGATATGGCTACCCTCCCCACTCCCAAAATCCCAAACCTCAAGCCCTGCACAGCTAGTTGGGGCTGGGCTGGGCTGTGACCTCATCCCCCTCAAGTCTGAGCTATCCATCCTTTACCACCCCAGGTTCTGAAATGAGACCATGCCATGCCCCTCCCTGTGCAAGGCTGGGCCACACCCCCTTCCCCGTGGGGCTGGGTAGGGGCTTGGCCACACCCTTTTCTCCCCTGAAGACGGAGCCACGCTCCTTCCCTCTCCATGGGGCTGGGTTAAGTTTCTTTCCCCTGCAGAGCTGCACTGGGGCTTGCCTGTCCATCTTACCCTCCCCTTCCGTGCAGCCAGAAGGTGCCTGTCATGCTTGCTTCTGTGCTGGATCAGGAGCACTGGCTGGATCTGCCCTGCAGACACACTGGGCACTGCCAGGCCAGCCCATGGGGCAAAAAGGGTGGGAACCACTGTACTGTAGATTTATTTGTCCCCTTTAGCAAACTGTTTCATCTCTGTGTCTGAATTCCTAATGTGTAAATGGGGATTAAGAGCATTTCTCTACTTTGTGTGACTTTGTGATGATAAATACATTTAAAGGTTGCCCCCAACTTCTGTTTTCTCAATTCAGTATGCTTTGCTCAAGGTGAGTTTACACCAATGTGAGGACTGCAGGGATTATCTCACTATTGGGTGTCTTTCTCACAC
The DNA here is from genome assembly GCF_001723915.1 of Gavialis gangeticus. Classification (NCBI taxonomy): domain Eukaryota; kingdom Metazoa; phylum Chordata; order Crocodylia; family Gavialidae; genus Gavialis; species Gavialis gangeticus. Next base: position 97,816,221 of record NW_017729033.1, on the reverse strand, counting down.
AATTAATGAGCTGTTCCCAGAGTTATTGATCCTGTTGCAAAAAAGACAAACATCTTGGCATAAAGGGTGCCCGTAGTCAAATTGAAAGTGATAAAAGCTGCCCTGTTAATTCCAGCTCAATTCTAAATGATGGAGGAGGGGAAAGTCATATGGGAAAGAGACACTACAAGCGGGAAGGTTGTTTAAAAGTTGCTAAGGGGCTATTACAAAGTCAATGAAGAGTTTTATTAAAGTTTTTGGTGTAGAGATTCTCTCTTCACAAAATGATTAGACCACTTGGAATAAATAAATGATATGTCAGCATTAATAGACGATCAACATTTCCTTGGAACCTTGATGAGAAGTTTCATCTTTTCTTTTTTGGCAATGTAACAAAGCACTGAAGCCACAAGTATTGAATCAGAACAGTTAACTGCTTCTTCTACAGGCCCGTTTTTATTTGTACTTCAGGGAGATAGGGGGTGGAGGGTGGGGTGGGGGATGGTGAAAAGACAGGGAAGGAAGTTTAACCAACTTACTTCAGAAACAATTTAGAACTGTTATTAATCTGTAGTCTATAAAACAAAATAAAAGGAGGCAACTTTAGAGAACATAATCCATTAGAGAAGACGGAGGCTGAGGTTCAGGACTTCTGTGTCCTACTTGCCGTTTTGACAATGACCTGCTGTATTACCATGGGCAGGTCATTTCTTTGTACTTTTTCTCTCCACCCCTTCTCAAAAAGTACATGTAGGAGCATTAAACATATGTTTACTTGTTATATTCCACATGTAATATGAATGTAATGTGCAGAACAGCAGAAAGAACCAGGGGCAGTCTGCAGAGCTGTGTTGGCTGTTAGTTTGGACTGCAGCTCTCAGAAACCCCCAGGGGCTTGGGAGGCAATGGAAAAAGGACAAGGAAGCTTGAGGCTGGAGTAAGGGGAACATGCAGGTGGAACCTGGTCAGCCCTACATGGAGGAGTGCACTGTGGAGCTTGAAATCTCACTGGCTTGGTCAGGCAGTACTGTTGACTGAAGGAGCTGGACTCAGACTTAGGGGCAGCTGCAGGCTGCTGTTTGAGCACTCTAGGGGCTAAAGGTTTGTCTACGGACACTTCTGGAGGTGTAGGGGGGAAATTAAGGTGCTGAGTATATGTTGCAGTGTTGGTGTTTCTTTATCTTTTACCTGTTCCCTCCATTTGGCCTTTGGCTGGTGACCCTGGCCCCTATGATTTTCTGTATACAAGAGGGAACTCCCCCTTGCTTCTTGTGGTAGTTTGTGGGGTGTCAGGATGGGCACACATTTTTCATGTGTTCTTATTGTTGACACGATTTTAGCAACCCAGCCCCTATACCTTTGTTCCAGGCGAGCACAACCCTCAAATCAACCACAACACGTGCCAGTAGATAATAGGCGAATTTATTGATACAGTGTGATAACAAAAAAGCAACAATACAAACAATCAAACAATTCTATATCTGCCAGTCCCTGGGCTGTCATCAGAGTCAAAGTACATCTGGTCAGGATGCAGGCTCCGCTCTGAGGCTCTCTCTCTTAGGTGTCAGCAGTCTGGAGGTGGGATGCCGAGGCCCACAGCCCCCCTCCAGTGGGGTGCATGAGATGGGCTGCTGGTATGCCTTCTGTCCATGGCAACTTCGGGTACCCTCCCCAGGGGTGGGGATGGGGACCCCTCTTGGGGAGGAGAAGGAGGAACCCGAGTGGGGGACAGGGAAGGACAAGAAAGGACAGGAGGGACTCTGTTAATCTCAAGTCTCTGTTTTTGTATTCTCCTTCCCCCTTGATGACTCTTCATCTGTGGCTATCTCTGGTTAGCTGTCTCTCTGTGGTCACACATCCACGTAGCCTTCTGCGAATTCTCCTAATTTGGTCTGTTCCTCCAAAACCGGGACTTAGCCCCCACCCTGCTCTCTCAGGCCTTGTTGCTGGTGTTACTTATCTTGTGTTATGGGCCAGTATGGTACATACTTCTTGGGTTCCCAGGTTATGTGTCCTTGTGCTAGAAAACCTGTCTGCCTTGAAGGCTGTAATCTCGTGTTATGGCGTCACCCCCTCAATTCTCAGTCTGTGTCCATCCATTGGCTTTGTTGTGCTGGACAGCCCGTCTGCTGTCAGGGCCATGAGAAGCTGTGTGCGCGTCTCCCAAGCTCTTTAGAAATCCATTTAACCCCTGCTGCCCATCTTGACCCCTTATAATGGATATATCTATACCTATAACCCAATTTCCCAAAAAACAGGCCTTTAGATACCATTTCTAAGCCAACACTTATGTCACAGGAGAGAAGACAGGAGTTTCAAAGGTAATTCACAGAGCCTCTATGCAACTATCCCTAAGGATAGTTTTCTTGTGGGTTACAAATCCCACGTTCATTGTGTGGGAAGGTGAGGGACTCCTTTCTCTAGTAGAAGATCTACAGGGAGAGCCTATGGGAGATTTCAGTATTATCTGCTGAAGTGGACCCTGAGTAAGTTCTAAGGGGTTTCTCTGAATAGGTCATTTTTATAGAAATGATCAAAGCCCAAAGCTTCTCTATATTCCACAAGAGCTCTTGTTCCCAGAATTACATTATAAAAAAGACAGTGAGGATTACATGCCCCAAATAATGTAGGTTCTAAATATACTGTTTAGATATGCTCTTCCCATTTATTAATGTTTGTTTCATAGAAATTCATTATTTCAGTCCTGCATTTACTTTAATATAGTCATCAACCAGTAAGCTATGGTGATAACATGATCCATGGTCTATAATGTATGATTTGACCCTTATATAATTATGCTAATATATAATATATTTCCCAGGTACCTTTATACACATAGTATGGATATGTTTTTTAGGCTCGGAGATGATGACTATAACTGGGATTTCATATTTTTTAATTTTATACTTGGCACGCATTAATGTCAACTCATCCTATCTGCTGCTGGCACAAAGTGATTAGTTGCTGTCTATGGGCTGGAATATTATTGGATTGACACTTTGAATGGTTTATTGACACTTTGAATCATTTTTTGTGATTTAAGATGTCTGCCTAATGGATTCTGGATTGCTTCTTCAAGTTCATGCATTGTTGTTCTTTCTCTTTTACACATACCATGTTCTCAACAAACTTGTCATCAAAGACTTCCAGATGCTTCTTAAATGTGGTATGGATTCTACTTGTAGTTGTACTACTGTACTGAATTTAGTATAACTGAGCCAAGATGATAGGTGTCATTCTTGGGATAATAACAATTCACAGAGGAAAGTTTAAACTGTTTGATGTCTTGGTCTATATGAGATCTGCAGTAGTAGTTATTTCCTTTCCCTCACCCCCAAAGATCTCAGGTGGAGGAGGGAGAATAATAAGGTAGCCAAGTTGTAATATTTTCATCATGTCAAGCTGCATTTCTGGAACTCTGAAAATGTTTAGGGTAAAATATTCAGAAGCGTCTTGTGTCCAGAGTTTAAAGGTAGTTAGGTGCCTGAAGATGCACACAGACATTACTGTGGTTTTCAATCTCCATTTATTATTAGTCCCAGCAGTGATTCAAATCTAAGTTATACCTAGCATCAAATGATGTGCATTTTGTGATACCTACTCTTTTTTTCCCTCTCCATTTAAAGGAATGCAAGGTTTTTATAGGCTAATATTTTCTGTTAGTACAGATCTTGGGCTGAAAGTGAGTTTGTTTCTATATGAATGCCATGTAGCTTTGTATAATGAACCTGTGTAACAAACTTTTCCTGTTTTATTTATATTTTTGCACATGCACTGCATAGCACTACTCATGTAGTGAATATCTTTTGTCCGTGTGAGGAAACAAAATAGTAATCACAAGGGATGCTTACCAGCCATTGTACAAGTTAAACATTTAGCATTCAAAGAAAGGGAACAGGATGTTGTCTTTTACATGTAATTGTAATTGTTATGTGTTGTTTATTTTTTCTTCCATACAATACCTATTCTTGATTATGTGGTGGTTTCTGCACTCTGCAGTTGTCACTTTCTGCTCTTGGGATCTGTAAATATAGCTGCAGCATTAAGAATGGACTTGTATCTCAGTAACTCAAGCAGGCTGATATTTATGGTAACTGAGGAGGAGGAATAGTGGATGGGGAAGAAGGCAGAAGTTCTTGTACTTCACAGGTGAGGTTCTTACAAGATATTACTGAATAGAATTGTAAATATTAGCTACTCAGATTGACCTCTGTGTAAGCAGTAAGTCTTGAGCTGGGACTGAGAAGTATAATGTATTCAGAGAAAAAAAGAACGAGTACTGTGAAATGATTAGAAGATATATCAACAGTAAAATGATGACGAATTGAAAATCAGCAAGCACCTTTGTCAATCTGGTCTACATGTATGTGTATTTATTTTGCTGTATTATGCAGCATATTAATCATCACTGTGTGAATTTAACCCTCTAAATGAGCTGGTGCACTGGAATATGATATTTGTTTAAAAAAAAAAAAGATGGGGCATCAGCTAAAGCTTTCCAGTCACTGAGAATCTGTCTATTGACTTTGGTAGGTTTTGGATCTGGCCCATAGCTCAAAAGCATTGGGCAAAATCCCACAGTGCTTCAAAGCTGCTGTGGAGTGTTGCTTCAGTGTGAACTGAAGAAGGATTGCAGGATTAGAGCTATTATGGTGTAACTTTTAGATTTCACAAATAGGACACCATCTGGAGAAAATATTATGGTTATCCTACTTTAGATTAATGTATTGTCAACTATAGAACAAGTAGCAGTGTCATGGTATTATCTTAGTCATAATCAGTCCAGCAATGCTTGTAGTTGAGGCTAATGCTACATCACCTTTTAATAAAATAGGATTCCCTACCTCATGAACTTTTCATTACAAAGTATCACTGGTAAGGTTAAATGCTGAAAGGCAAAATACAAGAAGAATCACCATGTTTATGAGCAGACTTCTGCTGATATTGGCAGGTGATTCTAGTCTGGCAGTGGCTAATTTAATCAGTAGTTTTATACTAATACTCCTGCCATCCCACAGTTGGTTGCTGTAGAGTATAGGAATGGGGATTAGGAAATATGGTCAAACTGTCCCCTTTCCCCAGTTCAGTGGCTGTGAATTGCCTTCCCTTCCATTATGTTCAGTTTGCCTTTTTCCAGACTGCACTGTTGAGTGCTATTTCAGAGACTTTTTATGCAGTCCATCACTGCTGAGTCTACTGCAGAGACCTGCCCTTTTCCTGTCCTACCACCTCAGCCAAAATATTAGTTCTGTTACATATAAGATCATAGAATCATAGAAAATTAGGGCTGGGCTGGGAGGGACGTTTGGAGGTCATCTCATCCAATCCCTTCAAGGCAGGATCATCCTGATCCAAACTATCCTGTACAAATCCTTGTCTAACCTATTCCCAAATCAACCCTACTGTGTAGGTGTGGCTTAATTCAGAGTCATTTTATCTGTTGTGGGCATGTCTGCATGAGATGCTAACTGAACGATAGCCAAATAATACTGCATCATAGTGCATCAGTACCGTCAGTGCTACTGCACAGTATTATTAGGCTACTGTGCAGTGGTGCCACTAAAAAGACTTTTGCCAGTGCTACTGCACAGTAACTCTGGTTACTGCACATTTATTTAGTACTTGATTATACAAGTACTAAATAAATGCACAGTAGCATCTCATGTAGACATGTCCTGTGAAACTAGTTCTATAGCTTAACTGGTTGCAAGATGGGAGCAAAAATGTATTGTTAAAAGATTGCCTTTTATCCCTTGTTTTATTTATTTATTTATTTTGCCTTACTGCCTCCTCAAAGTGTGCGGTCTCTCAAACCTCAAGTATCCAGTTGGAGCTGGAAAATACAACCAAAATAAAAATAAGTCTTGAAAGAAAAAAAGTGACGCATAGGAATGAAATAACCAAATCACACAGCCTTTGTCAATTAGTAACAAAAGTCATTGCCTACCAGTGAACAAATTTATAAGTTCATGAATTGTTTCTGTCTGAGCTCCTCTTTTATCCTAACTTTCCAGTAACTTGGTTAAATAGGACAGTACATCTCTGCTTTCTGATATGAAATATCAGACCACATACAAATGCTCTGGATTAAAAATGAAGGGAGTAACTGGAAATTTTGTATTAAAAATGAACAGTGCCACTGCTTGCTTATGTTTCATTTTTAATCTTTCTGGGATACAAGTATTCCTATGGGAAGACATTACAATAACAAAACTAGAGTTTTAATGACAGCATAAGTCATATTTTTGACTAACAGTTAAATACTCATGATCCATTATTACCAGTGCCAAAAGACAGTGGCAAATACATTGTTTACATGTGCTGTTTATTCATGTAGTTTACTGAGGTCCAGTGTAGCCAAAGAGCTATCTTCTGCTTTGCTAAATCAGAACCAGGTTTTGATATCCCTTCTTGCACTGATTTAATTTAAATAGCTTCTGGAGTAAGGTACTACTCAACATGAGTACAGCTGATGGAATTTAAATTAATTTAGGCCTCTGTATTCAGCCCTCTGAATTTAAATTAAACTAGTATCTGTTTTATTACAATTTTTTTTCCAGATTCTAATATGCTTGTCAATGATGAGTATAATTTTTCTCTTCAAATAGTCTTTGTGATGTCAAAAGTAATATTTGGGTAGGATGCTACTTAGCATGTGGAATAGTGTTAAAATGTGGTGATCCATGGGTGCATCTACACATAAAATTAGTGGAATGCAATAAACTCTGGTGCCGTTTGTTCTGGAGTTTATTGCTCCTGGGCAAAGTGTTTTACACATACAGCACATTGAGGGGTCAGCCTGCCAGACTGGAGTTGCTTCACACAAGTTCAATGAGTTATGCAGGGGCTTGCTGGAGCAAAAGGGTGCTACAGTGTGGGGCTAGCCGACAGGAAGTTGGCTACCTCTGCTGTAGGATAGTACTTGTCAGGCAGAACTAACCTATGGTGGAGTTAATTAGTTTACTGCATCCTAACAGCTCCACATGTGTAGATGATTATGCTTTACTGCGGAACTAATTAGGCAATTCCACAGTAAGCATCTCATGCAGATGCTCCCCATGTCTAATATGAGTTGCCTAATCAGAGGGAAGAAAAGGTTACTATAAGATGCTCTTCACTTTTTGGTATTATATCTCCAAGTTTCATCATTGCTATAACTTAAAAGCGATGGCATTTTAAAGGTGTTTTCAGTATCACAGAATGTGTACACGCACACTAACTTTTTGACAGTTAAGCTGGTTTAACTTTTTAAAGTCACTTTAACTGTCAGAGTGTACACACGTATGTGGAGCAAAGTCAACTTAAATGAAGGACCAGATAATACACCTCCAAGGTGTATTAGCTTCAATCGCATTAGTTACGTTGACTTAGTTGACAAGGACTAGGGACAGACATTACACACAAACTGGTTTAAGTGATCAGAAACTGGTTTTAACCTGTAACAGAACAGATATGCAGTGCATATAAACCAGTTTGAAAATGGCTAAAACCGGTTTGTGATAAAGCCGGTTGAATTTAGTATCAGACATAACTGATTTGGGTCAAACCAGTTTATGCAATGTCTGTCCCGGACCCCTTGCTGGTTCAAGATAAACCAGACTCCCCCAGCATCCCAGCATGCTCTCTGGGCTGGGCTCTCTGTTCCATAGCAGGGCTGGCCCCTTCCCTCTGCTCTCTGCATGCAGCTCTGGCAGAGACTTGCAGGCACAGAGCATCTGCCTGGCTTCCTTCTCCCTGCTAAGCAGGGATTATTCCCACCTCCCCTATGCCTTACACAGACACCTCAGCATTAGCTAGCAGATCACATACTGGATACCATCCGCACTGTGGGAGACAGCAAAGGCAGACAGGCTTTTTGGAGCTAATCAACAGGTAGCTTAATGTCCTTCCTTGGAAAAGTTGTTTAAGAAGAGCTGTTTAAGAAAAGCTCCATTAGTTCATGGAGAGAGGCTTTGCTTTCTTAATGGGTTATTAAACATTGAGTTAGGGGTGATGATAAACATCCCCTGCTGGGCTGCCGGGGGGTGGATTGGCGGGGAAATAATAGCATCCAGCTGGGGCCTGGCCATGCCCTCCTCAGCTCAGCCCTGTAGAAGGGGAGGAAGGGTTGCACTAGTGCCCTCCAGCATCTAGCCTGAGCTACTGCAGGCATGTGCCTGAATTTCCTCAGTCTAGAGAGAATGTCTGTCTGGTTAATGTTACCAACCAGTTCAACCTAGCCAGATTAGACTAACCTGCAAAGATTGAATCAATTCAGGCTCAGGCTTTTTGAATGTCTGTCCCTAGCCAAGATGGCTGCTACCAGGTCAAGGAGCTGTACGTGTGTATGCTCCAATGTGGCTTAACTTTGTTAAGTCACCTTATTTTAAGTTGACATAGTATGCATGTATGTACCCACAGTGACTATTAATTCAGCATGCTTTCATGTAGGTAAGGTCTGATTTCTCCCCATACTCTATGCGCTTACTTGGTTGCTAACCTGCCTAAATGCTTGCTTTGCTTTTACATACCAGGATGTTTTGAATAACCTGGGTTCCTGTGAGTTGGATGAAGATGACCTCATGCTTGACTTGGAATTCCTAGAAGAGCAGAATCACCATCATTCTGGTAAGTTAGAGAAATGGTAGTTATGTACAACTTAAATATTATGTATGTAATTGTAAATTACAAAAGAAACATGTTAAGTGCAATTACTTGGAAGTGGTAGAGATCCATGGTGAGGGAGGAGAGGATTACACTAAAATTAGTATTTTAATGGCTCTGATTGCCTTTGGCATGCAGGATTGGCAGCATTTTCTTTATGCTTCAGTTGCTGATTTCTTGCTTATCACTGTTCAAGATGTTGCCATTATTGGAGATCAGCCTCTTTTACCATGGATCACTTCATATGGCCAATTATCAAACTGATGTAATTTGTACAGATGCAGGAAAATTACACTTGCACAGCAACAAGGATACCCTCATTTCATTTTTCAGATGCTTGAAATGACTGGTATGCCAAATGCATAACAGCCAAAAAAGCCATTGTACCTCTTACTGTGACCTCATTTTTCATATGTTAGGGTTCATCATTAGTCTTAACACTTTTTCCCCCACTTTATCCATTAAGCCTTCCTAATTCTGGTGCAAGAAATATGAAGTTTTCACATCTCATTCTTGTTATGTTTAACTAGATCTTCTCTTTTACATTTACATAAAATGTTATTTAATCTGAATTAATTCCAAATGATCAGAGCTGATGATGCCAGGCAAATAATAAATGCTAATACTCATAACCAGAGTTAGCTGTAACTGTATTCAGAGCTTAATTGAACAGGAATTATCCAAGTAATAAAATATAGTAGCACCCCACAGACAGGAATTTTGCATTCACTGAACTATGAGATTACACTATTTAAAGCCTTCTCCAGATCTGACAGAAATCTATGGAAGAAGTCCCACTGGCTTCCAGTGGCATTGTATGGAAGATATCTCAAGTAGAACTGTGTTTTTATAGTATATTTTTAATAACTTACCTGACATGGTTACAAGGAAATTGATTGAGGTATGTTGGTCAAATGCTGGAACAGACTACCTGGAGAAGTTTAGGAATCTCCATGCCTGAAAATTTTCAAGAGTAGGTAAGATAGACACTTGACTGGGATGGTTTAATCAAGAATGCTTCATTGAGCAGGGGTCAGAAGTACATGACTTCATAAGGTGACTCTAGCCCATCCCTATGATCCTGTGTTCACATGGCAGCCTTTCTGTGAGGAAAGTCTGAATAGCTATCCCATACTACCTCAGCAGGGAGCAGACTACCTAGAGAATATGGGCACAGAATGACAGTGCCAGCAGCTAACACGCCACTTGTAACTTCTTATGGTTCAAAGTGTTGGGAGCAAAACTGGATATATAGGGATAATGTCCATCCAAACAGCAAATGAATCATGCTACAAACTGCATACAGGGAGATGGCTGTTTTGTGCTCAGGCATTCACTGAAATAGTCCTACCCACCTCACTCAATGTTAAAATAACCAGCCTTGAATTTTAACGTTTAAAAACAATCATAACAGTTATATTGGGTTGCTGAGAGATTTCTGTAATTTACTGTTGGCTGTTCACTCGGTTCCATTTATAAATTAAATGAATAGAGGCATTGCACTTAGGGACTGGTATTTTCCAATATTACAGCTTGTTACCTGCAATTTGCTAAGCATAAGCTGGTCAATATTTAAAACAGGTCCCAGTTTTAGTGCTGATGTTACTGTCATGTATCATTAGAACCAGGCAAAACTTTATACTGTAGATGTTGTAGGGAATGTTCTTGTGTAGTACTTCTGTGAGAATTTGATTAATGTGCCATATTATTTTACAAGTGGAACCTCTTATTCACTTGCATCTCATCAAAAGGACATGCTTCACACTGAGTCATGTATGATTTCAGTGTGTTTTTTTTTTTTAATTAACTTTCTCATGAGCGTTTCCTTGAATGGTAATGCCCTTCCCAATCCACAAGTTGCTCTTGAGTCTTCCCCTAGTGAATATGCAATTGGTATTTTCATCTCAGTGGCTAAGTACAGACAATCGAAATGCCTGAGGCTGAAAAGATTCAGTCTTTGCAGGTGAGTCTAAAATGCAGAGATTAAACTTAGAAATAACTGGACAGACATTCACTTTTGATTCAGGAAATGCAGCCACATACCTGCAGTGGCTCAGGCCAGAAGCCAGGGAGCACTAGATCATGGCTCCGTGGCATGTAGCCAGCATGGACTGTGGTTTGCTTCCTCTTCCTGCTGCCCCCGAGGTTTCTGGGATTTGCAGTCCAGAATCACAACAGCAGGACTTTGCAGGGTTGCTCATCACTTTTTACTGCTTCCAGGTGCCTGTGGGATTTGCAGTCCACAATCAGAGCCAGTGGTAAAATGTTAGCAGGCTAAGGCAGCCCTGTACTTGGGGGAAGGAAAGTTTTAACTCCCCATCCCTGGCCCCAGACCTAGCTGGGGTTTGTTGGGGGGGGAGGGGGGCAGTCCCTGCCTCTCTGCCAACCCTTCTCTGCTGGAGCAGAGAGCACAGCCCAGCCCAGGGCTGGAAAGCATGCTGGGATGTTGGGGACTGTGATTTAACTTGAACCAGGAAGGGGTCTATTACAGAAGTTTCATAAACCTGTCTGACCCAAATCAGTTAAGTCTGATACTACATTTAACCAGGTTTATGTTAAACCAGTTTCAGCCATTTTGAAACTGGTGTATGTGCATTGAACTTCTGCTCTGTTACAGGTTTAAACCAGTTCCTGATCACTTAAACCGGTTTATGTGCAATTTCTGTCCCTAGCCAGTATCATAGAAACTGAAGTGCATTTTTGTATGTCTCCTGGTATTGATGGCATCAAGCCGTAGAATGTTGTATAAAGAATCATTCTGTAGAAACTAGGTAGCCCATATGTTGTACTGAGAATATCTGCAGTGGTGTTTTTTAAATAAATCTCATTTCAGGTAAGAATCATTTTAAAATTCAAGGGAAAAAGAAACAGCAAAATTAACACCAAATATATGTGTGCGTGTGCGCGCGCGCGCGTGTGTGTGTGGGGTATGTTTTTCTTTCTACAGATCCTAATGCTATATTTGGATTCTCAGTTAGACCATGGTCCTGGAAAAGGATTTGCAAGGACATGCTTTAATTCACAGAGTTGATGCCTATGTGATTCTGTTCAGGTCCACGTTTGCAGGTTCCTTTATAGACTCAGAACCGTAGGCACTTGCATGTATATGGCCATTTTATGTTTCTGAAACGTATACTGCCAGACTTAAATTGTAAAGTTTAGAAATACAGGGCATGATCATCACTTGCTTATCAGATTTGAAAATGAGGCTAAACTTGCATGTGTACAATAGCTAAGCTTGCCTCCCCATAGTCTTGAAGAAGGAAGCTATGCAGAAAACATGAGGATCAAACCCTTTGCACTAAAAAGGCTAAAAAAAAAATATAAACCAAGTAAAAACACAGACACACACCCCAGTGGTAAAATATTATGGGAAATTATATCAATTTGTTTTCAGGCACATCACATAATGCACAAAGCATATTTAGAGCAATAAAAATAGTCGCTTGCTTTTATATAACCTCCATTAGAATAACAAGTGCCAGCATAATAGCACTGGTTCATCTTCTCATTTTCTTGTTTATGAAAGATGGAAGATTAAAGCTCTTTTAAAAAATATGAAGTACCCAATTATTTTTAATAGCTGACACTATGCATGCCCAGAAAAAATGACCACTTCCAAACCAAACTTCTAATAAAAAATTCAAAGCTCTCCCTTTAAATTACTTGTGTATATTACACATGACCAAAACTATGATCACTGCTAAATTCAGCTGCTTATAAAAAATTTAAATACTTCAATACTTGTGTAACTTCTTTTTAAATTGCAGAAGCCCAGGACTTAATCAATTTTGATTTGAGAGACCAGTTTAAAAGGCAACATCTACAGAAAACCACCAGGAGAGAGTTTTGTTTCAAAAGATTTAAAAAAGGAAATGAGTCAGTCTATTTGAAAAGTCTGAAACCTAGTGACTAGAGTTTTACATGTCTGCTGTCAAAACTCTATGCCATATTGTTCAAACCCAGAAGCTCAAATTTAGGTGTCCAAAATAATTTCTCTGCCCTTCACCGAACAATTAAGTGCTCAACATCTCCAAAATCAGCCTTATTTCAACACTGAAATACAGACTTAAATGGATGCTTAAGTTTGAACATTTTGTACCAGACTTATTTGATATTAAACTAACAAGGGTGGTGTAAGTCAACTACTCTATGCTGATTTATGGTAATCTGAGGATCAAGTATTTTGTCCCCACTTTGTAATGGCAAGCATAACAAAATAATCCTTCCTCCCCAATTTAATATCTTCCAGTTAGAAAAGCAAGCAATACAAACAAATTAAAAAATAACAACTTTACTTTTAGGGGTGAAGCATATAATGGGATTTGTACTTCCTCTTTTGTGTTGAGAACTCCTGTCTGCTAAATTTAGAAGGAATCAAATGTTACGTTAAAGGGTAGGAGTTGATTCATTCAAAGTTCAGGATGGTAATAGCTCCTCCCTGCCCTCCTCTCCTCTCCTCTCATGTAGTATCAGTAGTAATAACAGCAATAGCAGTAGTTAGCACTTGTTATGTTATACTGTTACCTAACATCATAAAGTAGGGACTGGGCTTCCCCTTTTAAAAACACTTCCACAAAGCACCATATTCATTAATAGTTGTCAGATTGGTGAATACTAGCCCTGGTGGGTCATTTACCCAGCCATTATAGCATAGTGTTGGTTATTATGAGTCTGCAATGCATATATACTTGATAAGTCAGTCATAAAGAATATTGAACTGTGTGGTGGCCAAAATGAACACAGAGTAGGACGGTCATCATTTTTCAAATGTCTCTGCTGCTCTGTGTAACATCGGATGTGGATGAGATCATGTGCTCTGTCACCCTTTCTTGGTAAGTGTTCCTAGTGCTTGGATTTTTAGGTGCTAAGATTCACATTTCTCAGAAGCTAGTGGTAGAAGTTAATATTTCTGTTACTGCTATTAAAGGAGATGCTTTCTTTGCAAAACTAGAATAAACATATATTGCCTCAGCTGAAAAGCTTAGAAAAACGTAAGATAAGGCTCAATGTTTCAAGCAGTGGAAAGTGTGGGGCAATTAGCGATGAAAAATAAGATACTGTGGAAAGATTCCTCAGCTGAGTGGATTGTAAGGAGAAGTCATGAAGAGAAGTCTTTGCAGACAAGTAGGGTCCCTTTATGAATTATAAAGTCTGTAGCCAGGAGTGGAAAAGAGAAACTAGGGATCATCACCTCCTCTATTGGCATTGTTTTTATTCCAGCTTGTTTCTATTGTTTCATTGTTCTCTCAGCCTTCTCTCATGGCATTGTCTGTGCTCCAGCTGCAATTCTAATGGGTTGGATTTTGTAACACAATGAAAGGCAGTCAGTATCCTCTAACAGCAGAATGCCCCATGTTTCTTCCCTTCCCCCCAAACTTTAACAAGAATAGATGGAGGAACATCTAAAAGAGTTTGTGTTTTAAATTACTGTACTTCCAGTAGCTGAGTTGAGCTTATTTGGATGCTGTACAGCAAATGAAGTGGGAAAACTTCCCTGTCTTTTCACTGCAGGTCTTATAAGGGATATAAAGCACTGAACAGCCTTTTCTTTTCTTTACTATGTATGAAATTGATACTATGCTATAAGAGTGATGATATCATATAGAGGAAATCCCTGGAAATCCAGGGTAAATGTTCTTGCTCTGAGTACACAAAAGTGAACAAAGATCTTAAAATAGTGGTATGGTTCAATGGTTTAAACATGGAAAAATAGAAGTTTCCAGTTCCGACAGATTCGTGTTGTGACTTTGGGCTTGTCAGCTTACCTCTCCACCTAAGTTTTCTGACTGCGTTGTTAAGAAGGAGGTAGTAGTATTCTGCTCACACACTCTAACTGGCCATTGTGAGGATGAATACAATAATTCTATAGAGGAGGGAGTGAAAAGCACTACTGGATACAAGCACTAAATATTATTCAGCTTGGGTCTTTTTAGTTCTTTTTGTACACTGTCTATAATCTGAAATGTTAAAAAATAAGCCTGATATAGTCAACATGATGAGTCTCTTAATGGTACCTCTTTATTACTCTACATAAATTAGACATTTAAAATATGCTTTGGTGATGAATTTGTTGTATAATAATTAACTTACTGGTTTGTAGAGCAGGAACCCATTGACTGTTTATGGGAAGTGACCACCTTAATTTAACCTTATTCATTTGATTTTTTTTCCCCTAATGGAATAGGGCTTTTTTAATTCAAAGTATTGATTACTTCAATATGTAATGGAGCACTTCATCTTCAGTGATGAAGGTAGAGGGGAATTTATTAAGGCAATTTAAGTTTACATGGATGAAATCTATGTATGCATCATATATAGCCCATTGAAAAATAAATATTTGCCATATATAGTTAGTTTCCTTGCTATAAAAATGCTGCTTTTGAGAGTAAAGGCATTTTCTGAAAACTCATGAATAGCAGTTATCCAAAAATATATTATAATTGCTTAACTGTATCGGTGTATGCTACATCCAGCCATCTAATAACTTCATGCTTGTGTAGGTGCTTAAAATTTTGTACCGAGTGAACCCAGTGAACTAAGTGGGGTGGCTCACTGTAGAGGATATTAAGCCCACATCTAAGTCTTCAAAAGTGCAAATGTGCAATACTGATTTCCTGGGTATCTAGATTACCTTACAGCATCCATCATCATCTTACTTGAATATCTGTTATATAGCCACAGACACTATTGTGCTTTATATTTAAAACTTCAGTATTGGTTCAACATGTATGAAGAGGTTTGATTATTTCATGATGTGTATTTCAGTTATGAGGTTGATGGGTAATGAACTACTTTTCTTCACTTCCTGGAAAATAAGGAAAATACTTATTTCCACAGGAGTATTTTAGGGTTTCATATTAAACATATTATGTTTTTGGCCTTTAAAAATGTTTGTTTTGGGGTAGAAACAGGCCATGACTTACTATTCAGATACAGGAGAACACAGAAATCCAGCCCTGTTTTAAAAGGCACTTAAGCAGGGCGATACCTGCTTCATTGCTTTCAAGATCTTTAACACGTTCCTAAATCAGTGTTTCCATATGTTAAAAGGTTTTGTTTTTTTGAAGAAATGAATGTTGGAAAAGTGAACATGAATCTAATATCCTTTATTTGTTTCATTTTATCAGCTGGTTTTGTTGATGGCATGGGCCATGTCTAGGTCTACTAATATGATAGGAAGAGATTAGATATGATTTTATGAAGTAGTAATTGCTATGTCAATACACGGCACTTTTTTATTCCTCTCTTTCTGGAAAAGATCATACTTATTTATCAGATACATACATTTTTATTTAATATCATCCAGAATCAACTGTTTTGGATGAAACGCAACACACACATTTGTATCCTAACACAAACATTTGTTTCTTCTAACAGCTAGATCATTAATAAATTAATAGTATTATTTGAATTTTGCAAATTCTCTAGGGTAAGTTGGAAATATTGTTTCTGCTTTGGATGTGGATGATGAAGTTAATTATCTTGTTGTGTTTTTTTTGAATGGGAAATTAAAATTGTCATACCTGACTCAGATCTTTCTTTTTCTTTTAATAAAATATTTACATTCACAATTAGCAAGGACAGTAGATGAAAACCTAATGTATGGCTTGACCTTTTTTTAGAAAGTGAGAATTGGATATGTTTTATAGAGTTTACAAAAGCCAGATAGCCCCTAAGCTTGTAGCTGTTGGTATACAGCCAAATGAAAATGTTGGTGTAATGGCCCAGTGATGTCAATTAGGAATTAATTCGTTAGTTGCTAAATTATTTTGAATTTGATGAACAAGCAATGTGAAAATTCTGTAATGAGTTAGGAGTTCCTCCTGTGCCTATTAATTAAAAGTAGTAATTTTTGTTGTTAATTTTTAATGGGGAGTAGCACAGCTGAGCTGCGATGGAACCCCCTTGGTTTTGTGCATAGACTATAAGAAGCCAGGTAGCTCCAGCAGTATGATAAATACCACCGGCAACTGCTTTGTAGCAGAAGTGCACACGGAGGGTAGAAGGTCTTAAGGATGGTAAAAGACATGATGTTTAGGACAGGTAGGCATAAACTCGACAATGCAGAAGGATAAATGGGCTTACTTGTGAAATAACGTCCATGTTCAAACAGCCATAAGGGAAAAGAGCATGTTCTTCTTGTGTGCCATACTGCAGTTGCAGGAGATTGAAGAACAGATCCTTATTGTTAATTGGCATAGTTCTTTTGAAGCCAACAAGTTCTGTTAACTGATAGTCTAGCTTGGGGTGCTGGAAGATTCAGAGTACCTCAGGCAGATGGAGGTTAGGTCATTCTGTAAATCAGCCTGTAGAGAAGAGTTGGCAGCATGCATATGCTACCTGTTGGACAAGCCCTGGAGCTGCAGGGGCTTTGGCACTGAGGCAGGCTTTATTTCCATGCTTTTTTATTTTGGGTGGAAGAGCCCAATTTATAGTGCCAAATGGCAACAACTGGGAACAAAGTGTGGAAACTCTTGGGAAGCAGACCGGTTTGGGAGCTGTTCTTGGATGCCTCAGAAGGGGCTTGGTTTATTTCTTTTATGAACAATTCAGTATGTTGTTAAGCCAGATATTGTTCTGTGTTATTGTAGCTTGATTTTTGTTTGCGTGCTTTCTGTTTTTAAATAAGAAAAGGAAAATAGCGAATACATATTTAAAACATTGTCTTACTCCTGTTCAGCTTTTGAAAATCTCCTGTCCTCCTGTAGTGATTTACATATGTGATGGAGAAGAATTAACTCTGAGCAGCATAGATGCAGTTGTCTTGATAATACTGAATTTAAATCTGCAAATTTCCAAATGGAATAAATCCCACAACCCTAAAATAAAAAAGAATGTGGTGCCACTGCCAAAAGTCTGACGCTTAATATAGTGAGCACTTGCCATAGTGGAATCCTGTTCCATTACTGGGGTTCTTAGTCAATATGGAAATATAAATAAATAATAATACCAAACATGGAAGAAGCGAGACACGAGACTTGGTTGCAGCTAATGACATCCTTACAACAAAATCCTAACGTATATTAAAAAAGAAAAGAAGGAAGAAGTTATAGCACTACTATTCTTAATTTTTTAGTTCTTTCACGCAGCAGTTCAGATCAGTGTATACCTGTTGTTCTTCAACAGCTGCATCTTCTGTAAAGATAGAGCAGCAGACAGGCGTCTAGTTTTAGCATCCTATTATTTACCATTATATATAGATTGGAAGCCTGATTTTTTTAAGGTATAATTTGTGCTGAAATGAGATTCTTGAAAAGGTAGAAACTAAGGGTTTTTTTTAAATAGCTTGTACAGCTTTTATTTGAGCTACACATTTTCCCCTGAACCTTATATACTGTAATAAATCTGACACAATAAGATAGGAGTGGCAACGTTTTTTGGCTGGAGTGCCAAAAACCCCACAATGTCTATCTTGTAAGGTGCCAGAGTGCTGGCATGCCAGAAAAACATGGGGAGG
>NW_017729033.1:97785154-97798068 GCF_001723915.1 Gavialis gangeticus | reverse complement strand
GGGGGGGGGGGGGTACATAGCAGGATGCACTGCATATTTAATACGGTTAATAATCATAAATGTTGCTTCCCTTTTTTTTTTTTAATACAGTAAATAACAGGTTTTCTAAAAATTCTAAACTTGGTGACAATAAATAAAACTTCATGTACTGCCTTTTTACTTGTGAAATTTTTTTTCTTTTTAAGCGTGTTGTGATGAGAGGAGGAAGAGAGGGAGTGAGTGGAGAGCAGCAGGCACTGAGGGAGTCATCATGGGCAGGCTGGTCTGGCCAGGCCCTTGGGAAGGCTGCAGCCAGAAGAGAGTGGGGGTCAGGCAGGGAGTAGGGGCTGTCCCAGGGCTCTGCAGACTGGTGCTGCTGGGCCCCCCGCTGTGGCCTGAGAGGTGGGGCCCAACCAGCCTGCGCAGCTCTGCGGGGATGGGGTGCAGCCACCCTGCCTGCAAAGGGATGCTGCCTGGCTGGGGTAGGACTCTGGTCTCTGTGCATGCCAAGTACAGTGAATGTGGGAGCTGCAGCCACAGGCTGTTCCTTGAGGCTCTGGGAACAGCTGCTGCAGCTGGTGCTCAGGGCTGAACCAGCTGGGAGCCTGCAGCGCAGCAGCTCTGTGCAGTGCCTGCCCTGGCCCTGGCCCCTTGAGGGGAGCTGTGGGTGGGCAAGGCCGAGGCCTGGGCAGGCTGGGACAGCCACAGTGGCTGTTCCCAGGGTTCAGGGGGCTCCTGGAGTCAGGTGCTTGCACCAGGGACAGCTATGCCCTGCTTGCACTGTGCCCAGCATGCAGGGAGGCCAATCCCAGAGCTGGAAGGTCCCTGAGCCCAGCATCCTGCCCCCAGCATCCTGCCTCAGCCAGGCAGCATCTCCTTGTGCACAGTTCATCCTTGCAGAGCTTTGCCGGCCAGGCCAGGCCCCACCACAGCTCAAGCCCGCAGAGCCCCGGGGCAACCCCCATTTCCCACCCAGCCCCCACCTGTCTAAGGGCCTGACTGGGTTGGCTTGCCCGCAGTGCCTCCCTCCATGCCACCTAAACCCTGCCCCGACCACCCAGCCTCAGCACTCAGGACCTTAGCTCCTTCCAGGGGCCATCCGGGCTCGAGGGTGCAGCCTGGAGCAAGAGGTGGGGGCAGTAGAACACAGACAGCACCCCTGCTTGTGTTCTCCTGGCTCTGTCCCGGTGCCTGCCATGGCACGGGGACTTGTGGCTGCACGGGAGAGCCCAGAGCAGCAATTAAAACAAAAATAAATTAAACAATTTCCTTGCATGCCTCCCAGCATGCTGGGAAAAATGTCTCCACATGCCACTAATGGCATGCGTGCCAGGGGTTGCCGACCCCTGCAATAAGAAGATAAGTTAATTCTTTGAACTAAATAAAAGTTGTCATTCTCTAAACTGTTTTAACTCTGATTTATAGCTTCTTGGGACGCATCAGGCACTTAGCAAAGGTATCCTATAGGCTTCTTAAAGAAAGAATAACTGGTATTCTAGAAAGGAGATGATACTTTACAATGGCATATTTGCTTTATCCAAAAATAGTCATATTCTGGTGTTTGGTGAAAATATTGTTGAGAATCTTGAAGCACCAGTTGATAAAAATGAAAAGTATATGTGAGAGAAATCCTTTATAGAAAGTACTTTCAAACACTGTGCTAGAGTGAAATTGAATGGAAATAGACTGATCATCGGTTTCTATAAAATCAATTACCAATAACTCAGTGCATCTTGGGATTCTTGCTGATTGCCTTGGCTGAAAAACTTAAGAAATGAATTAGTAGAGAGATAACGACTGTAGCATAGGCTTTAGAAATGCTTCCTTCAGGTCATGCTTAAAGAGACCTGCCTGTGAAACAACAGAGAAATATGCTTTGTTACTGCGTGTACTAAACTGTTTTGTAAATAAAGAGAAGACTTTGGGAGTTTTTGAGCTTGTTAAATCAGTAACAGTATATTCTATTTCCTGCCACTTTCTTTTTTTTTTTTAGGAAGGTGTCAAGAAGGTGTGAAAAAAAAATATGAGTCTGACCAAAAAATTCAAATGTGGGTGCAAGTTGAGTTCTTTCATGGTTTAACTGTCAGAGGTGCTGAGCATAAGCAAATCCCACTTTAGTTTAGTGGGAGTGTGCACATGCTCAGAACTGCAGATAATCAGATCAATAATTTAATATTAAACATATTTTTGCTTAATAAACCGACTAGGAAGATAGACGCTCTAAACTCTAAAGCTCTAAGGTCATGAGAGAATACAGCAAGGGAGAAGCATTTATGACAGTTGTCATGGAGCACTTAGAAACAAAATGTGTGTCAGTATAAGATTTCATGCCCCCTCCCAGTTATGGGGTGACATTTCCTTAACTCAGGCTGGTATTATAAGTTGTCATTTATTACAAGAACTAAGACATTATTTAAATTAAACAATTGCTTTTGTTCTTCCTTCTGGAGGTCTAGAAATGTAGGTCTGTGAATGGTTGAGTAAAAGAAACATGCTGAAGTGAAACAAATCACTTGCAATGGTATCCTGGGGCAGAAATGATGAATGTAATAAAGAACATTATGACAGATTAAGACATAAGCATGCTTATTTAAAACAATTGTGTATGCTTTTCAATGTTTTGGACAATAAAATTTAATAGTGTGCCAGATATTACTTTTTTTCTTTTTTGTCTTTCCTGTTTTTCTGAGGTGGTCCTCTTGGCAAAATGCTGAGGAGAGTTTTGTTTCAGCACAGGGATAGCCAGCAGGCAGCTTCTATGCTGAAGCATCCTGTGCCCCAGCCAGTCCTTTCACAGCACGTGGAGTAGCCAACCCAGGGCTGCTCTGATGGGGTTCCATGTGCTGCAGAGGGGCTCGCTGGGGCATGAGGGTGCTTCAGTGCAGGCGCTTCCTGCTGGCTAACCCTGCACTGAAGCACCCTGTATCATAGCCAGCAGGGTTAGTGTCTACCCCCGCATGAAAAAATTCCTCAGCAGGAGCATTTTACAGGTACTACCCTGCTGCAGAGTCTATTAGTTTCATGCACTCTAATGTGTAGATGCTGAGATGTTTTTTCAACTTTGCAGTAAACATCTCATATGGATGTGCTTTGTGTGATTTTTGTCACTGTCCTCGCACTTAAGACTTGGGCTTAGCTCTACTCCATTGCAGATTTTCTGTATGATCTTGGGAAGTTACTAAATCTGGGTGAAACAAGGGAAGTACTGTTACCCGTATCTCTGAGAACAGTTGCAGTCCAGTTCGTGAGATGCTCAGATACTGCCACGTGGACAATTTAAAGTACCTAAATTGATGGTCATTAGATTTGATTACACTAGATTCTTCACCTGTTCATTATGAGATACCATCAATATCATCATTTTAAAACAACACAACAAAAAACAGCCTTTGTAAAACATTCTGGTTATATCATTATAAGAAAACTGCTCAGTTCTTAACCTCTTAGGGCACTGACAGATGTGGAAGAAAACCCCATGCTGTACTGGAACCAGTTAATTTGACCCAGCCCCACAGCATCTGTTTACATTGGGCACTTTGGTAGCCCTTTTAGCTAAAGCTGATTCAATCAGCTATTAGAGAAAAGTTTCAAAAAAGCCCCATTAAAGTGCCAAATCTCTGCAGACATTGGGAAAACCAGATGCAGTTAACACACTGCTTCTTCTGCGCATGAGCTGGGCTCAGCACAGGTGTGTGCCAAGTTTAAAGTAAAGCGCCTTTTTTTTCCATGTCTTTAATCAGCCTCAGTTTTCACCTACTGTATTGACTTGAACAGAAGATGACCCTGTCAATAATTAGATTCTATGTATGGACAATTTATAAATTTGTTATAATTGTCCTAGTACAGAACCTAATTATTGGAGGTTTGCCTTGATTTTCTCCCCCTCTCTCTGCCATAACAGGGAAAATAAATCTGGGGGTGCACACGTTTGAACAGCACTTAGGTACCTATTAATACATAGCACAAACTTTTTTTTTGGTTGCAAAAATAAATGTTTCAAAGTAAACACACATGCACACACACTCTCTTATACCTCTACAGACCTGTCTTGTGACTGATTTAGTTCACTTGACAGTCCAAACCACACATCTACATTTACACTATCATCATCCTTTTTACAGTAACCACACCATACTTGTGTGTGCCCATCACCAGCTCCTTTGCCCATCACGGTCAGGCAGAAGACTGCCTCATCATCCCCTCCCCACCTTACCCTGCCTGTTTCCCCAGTCCTTTCTCTCGTTGCTGTTATTGTCATCATTGTTCTCTTCTATTGTCAAGCCTCTGAATAGTCTGTGCCAGTCTTTTCTCTTCCATATGTCCTCTGCTGTCGTCTGCCCATTTCCTTCAAGCTATGCATGATATTAGTCCAAAGCTAATGACTCATGATTTCTCACATTGTTCATTGGGCTGGACCCTATCACAGTCAACAGCATTTCAAGCTATGATGACCCCAGAGCTCAGCATTGCTTAGTATGTGTATGTACTCCATATAACCGCCACAAAGGATCCATGTGCTAATGAGCCCCGACTCATGCATGAAACTAGGTGTTTTGGTTGCAAGTCCTGGAATGCTCCAAAAATGTTTGTCCAAATGAGGTACAGGGCAGTCTGGTCCAGCCTCATCTAATGGAGGGTGGAATCACACTAATCTTATGCTCCAGACTGAGAGGTAGGTCAACAGGGATTCTGGATATGCAATATTGTGGCTCACCATGACTTGAAAAAGTCAGAAGTGAGTGGGACTGTGCTTATTCAGATGCACTGCACTAATCTATCATTGTGGTATGTTCCCATTAGCATGTTTTCCCAATGTTGGAGATTTATAGTCATGCTCAGTGCTGGCTGCATTTAATCAACTTCATAGTTGGTTTCCATTGCTGAGCACATGCTGCTTTTGGTAGCAGTTTAATGATAAACAATGTATTTAGCGACATTTCCTTGTATGTGATTGAGATAAGAGGCTTTTTTTCCTTACAGTAGTTGGAAGGGAAAAAAATCTCATCTTGTTTTTGAGTAAATACATGTTTAATCTGTTTCACTTGTTTTTTGACTATAAATAATAGAGTAATTCTTATGTTGCAGAAAACTCAGGAGAACATAACAGGTAGAAATTTTATAGATTTCTATTTGAAATCTCTGGATTTATCTTGTGATAATCTCTGACAAATGTTAAAGTAAAGACAGTATGGTATCTGATGTAGGATCCCAACAATCACACTTTCTGCTGTGCCAAACATGCATGGCAGGAGGTGAGGTTGTGGGATCCTGCATCAGATCCTATTATGCCAAACTGTCTGTGAAAAGGGAGCCTGATCATAGGCTCCCTCACACTGGCAAATAGCAATCTTGGCTCCCCCAGCTGGTAATTTTAATCAACTAACAGGGTTCCAGTTGGAAGTGACCAGGGTTTTTTAGCTGTAGGAGCACACAGCTGACTGGGGTTGTGTAACAGACAGCCTGGGACTCTCTGCTACTTTAAAGGAGAAAGGGCCCTGGGAGAACCCCCAAGAGGAGAGAGAATGTGGAGGAGAAAGCTGAAGGAGAGCTGGCCCAAATAAATAGCAACTATGCGTGCTTACTGCAGAGCTAGTTGCTGTGCAGTAGCACAATAGGATGATGCCTGCATGAATATTAGGAAGCCTATTTTAATGCTAGTTGCTCCACAGTAGGACTGCTGGCTGGAGATCTGCAGGGGAGAGTGGGCACTGCCACAGGTGGCCTGCCATGAAGACCAGGCAGTGAATCTAAATAGAGGACACCTGTAGCCAGCCCGGTGGAGTCACTTGACTAGGAGGGAACAGCTCTCTGGGCATATAAGCCCTGACCAGAGCCAAAAGCAAGGTAGTGTGGCTATACAAACTGTAGATGAAGGATCTCCTGGCCAGGAAGCTGCAAGGGAGTGCCTGATGGACTGCTGAGCTGTTTTGGGATTACCAGTGAGACTTGGGGGCACATCCACACATACAGGTACGTGTGCTTGCAGCAGCTTAAATAGAAGTGGTGCAAATTTGAGCTGGGGCTTTTTGCCTTGGTGCATGTGCCCGGACATGCACTTTGTTGTGGAGCAAACTATACCACTTGGGGCAAAATAACCCTGCCTGGCTCCTCCCGGATCTGCACCTGTGCTGGCCCCAGCAGTATAAAAACCTGCCCAGGCCAGCAGCTCAGGGCTACTTGCCCTTGGGAGCTTCTGGGGCCTGGGCAATTAGTATCTGGGGACACTGGCCTCTTGTGTCAGCTAGACTGCTGAAGCAGTATCCCAAATTCACTTTTTAAAATGCCCCAAGATCCACATTCTTCCACAATTAGAGTGAGAGAGAGAGAGGGATTTATCAGATGGGCAATATTTTATTGCTATATTCACAATGTTAAAGCAATTTGGAAGCTTACCAGTGTTTCTAGCATCATAATAAAATAAATCCTAAATATCTATATGTTTTAATGTTTGCTTTCGGTTTCCTTATCACATGGTGGGTGTGTGATGGGGGGATGTGGGATTTGCAGGAGGGGGGTGGGGGGATGTGTGTGAGTGTGGGTATGTGTGGGGGGACTGTGGGTGTGGGGATGGCTTAGGAGGGGTGCCCCCCCACAGGGCAGAGGCCCCCCCCCCACAGCACATAGACTACCTTGCCTGCAGGGTCCCAGCCACCCTAGGGGCTACAACTCCCCCCAGCCCCTCCCTGGTCTCCAGCTTCCTGCTCATTCTCCTGCTTGTTTTCAGCCTTTGGCGGATGGAGATGAGCAGAAGAATGAGCAGGAGACTGGAGACAGCAGGGGAAGTCTCCAGCTCATCTCCAGGGGCTTGTCTCCAGCCCCCTGCTCATTTTCCTGCTCATCTCTAGCCTTGGGAGGCTGGAGATGAGCAGGGGAATGAGCAGAAGGCTGGAGAGAGCAGGAGAACAAGTAGGAGGCTAGAAACAGCAGGGAGGAAGTCTCCAACTCATCTCCAGGGGCTTGTCTCCAGCCCCCTGCTTGTTCTCCTGCTTGTTTCCAGCCTCCTGCTCATACCCCTGCTTGTCTCCATCCTTGGGAGGCTGCAGATGAGCAGAGGAACGTCTCCAGCTTGTCTCCAGGACCTCTTCTC
The DNA here is from genome assembly GCF_001723915.1 of Gavialis gangeticus. Classification (NCBI taxonomy): domain Eukaryota; kingdom Metazoa; phylum Chordata; order Crocodylia; family Gavialidae; genus Gavialis; species Gavialis gangeticus. The sequence continues at coordinate 97,791,002 of NW_017729033.1, read as the reverse complement.
CAGCCCCCTGCTTGTCTCCAGTCTTCTGCTCTGTCTCCAGTCCTCCAGAGGCTGGAGACAAGCAGGAGAATGAGCAGGGGGCTGGAGATAATTCAGGGATTCCCCAGTGGACTCCAGGCTCCTGATTGCTCCCCTGCCTGGCTCCAGCCTTTCGCACTGCCCACAGCTTACCAGCAGCAGTGGCAGTGGGGGCCGCTCAGGGCCTCATGGCACAGCCTCCCCTGCATGGTGTGGGGAAGTGAGGGGCAGCAGGACTCAGCCCTGGCCTCCTGGCACCTGTGCTGCTGCTGCCGCATTGTGAGGGTGTGGCCCGGCTCGCCAGTACACCATGCACTGTCTGGAAACTCAAGGCTGCTGAGGCTGTCTCCCAGGGTTCAGTGTTTCTCAGCCTGAGCAGAGCTCTGAGATAACACGGTGACCCACTGAGCTGGGCTGCACTCACGCAATCTGGCAGCAGGGGTGCCAGGCAGCTGGGGCCAAGCCTCACTGTCCCCTGCGCAGGGGGGCTGTGCCATGAAGCCCTGAGCAGCCCCAACTGATGCTGCTACTGCCAGTGAGTGTGGGAGAGCTGGGAGAATGAACGGGGGCTGGGGCTGGGCGGGGCCTCCCTCATGGTCCCCTCCATCTGCAGCCCCCCAGCCCCCTAGTTACCTGGAAAGCTGGGCCCAGATCCCTGCAGCTTGCACTGCTGTCTACCCCACATGGACAGGCAGTGTGCTTTAGCACTGGGGCAAGGACCAGCCATAGAGATGCTCTGGCTGCCTACCAAAGCGTCTCTGTGGAGGTCCGAGCCTCCAGTTGCCCTGTTTTTTTCACTTGGTGTATTGTTTTGGGGGTGTTTTGAACCCTGGATATCCAAGGGTCTAATTTTGCCCCGTGCTGAAAAGTTGCAATGTGGGGAATTTTTTTTTGTTCCCACATGTGCCTCTTGCCGTATCTCAAAAGGGTTTGAGATGTTGCAAGAGGCATGTGCACGCTCATCTGGATGCGTCCAGGGAGTTTCTGGAAATAAACCAGGGCTGGGGGTTGTGTTGATACCTAGTGAGGGTGGCCATGAGTGTTTGTTTGCCTAACCAGAGGTGGGTGGAAGGGTTTCCCTTTTAAAATGGCAGCATGCTGTTTTCCCCTTTTGTTGATGTTAGAGGGGCCAGTAATGAGAGTTAGTGTTAAAGCTGGGGGGGGGCTTATCTTTTTAGTTATGGTTCGTTTGGGTGGGACTATTAGGGGTGGTTGTGGGACATCCCATTAGTGCCTTAGGGTCATGTGATTGCCTTGGGACCTGCTGAGGGTAGGCCCAAGGCAGACCTAGTGTAGAGCTCACACCAGGGCAGAGCATGGGGCTGCAGAGTCTGGCACTTGAGAGTAGGGCAGAGACAGGGGCCAGGGGCCCGGTGCCCAAGACCAGGCTGGAGATGGGAGCCTAGTAGACAGGAGCCCAGTACTTGACAGCAGGGCCAGGAGCCCAGTGGATTGGGGCTGCGGGCCTGGTGCCTGAGAGCAGGGTGGAGACAGGGCCCAGGCCCTGGCAGACAGAGAGCAATGGTACAGCAGTACCTGTGAGGCATGGGATGTGGTGCAGGGGCAGACAGAGCCATGTAATTAGCACTTATGGCTTATAGGTGCCCTGGGGCACAGACAGGTGAAGAGTGCCCATGAAGCTCAAGAGCAGGGTCAAGGTGGTCAGGAGGGAGCTGCTGGCTAGTGGACAGGATAGAGTAAGGCTCATTCTAAGACTCTCAAGGCATCTTTCCTTTCAATACAATAAATACATCAAGGCATGGCAAGAAAGAAGGAGGGGAAGATATCCTACAGACAGCGTGGGGCATGGGTTATGGAGCTACCCTGGAGCCCAGCCTGGTCACAGGCTGTCAGCTGTGGAAGTGCATAGTGCTCTCTCCTAGCTTGGAGATCAGCCAAAGAGGGCTCCCAGTTGGAAGAGTACAAGGTACAATCCCCACTGGAAGCCCTGATCAGCTGGGAGGGCCAAGACTCCATTGTGTTCCAGGAGCTGGGCACTGGCTACATATTCAATTAAAGGTGTGATAAGAACCAGTTGCAAAGATATTACACACATTTTATGTGATAAATTTGTGGTTTATTCCTGGTTTACAATGCCATTAGTTGATTGAATGTGTAGCCAGATCGCTGCTTACGCCATGATTAACCAGTTAAATGCATCTTAAGTGTAATATCCGTCAGGGGCATGGGCGACTGGTGCTATCTGAGTCAGGGTGGCCACATGCCCCCCAGTGACCAGTCAGTGACCGGGGGGGTGGGTTCCCCCGTGGCTGATCGAACTCACCTGAAAGTGGCCACGAAACTCCCAGAAGCAGCCACAGCCACTTCATCTACCGCTTCATTCTGGCCAGCACTCGGAGGGAGGGCACCGGCGCTTCCGCCTGCCCGTTGCCGAAGCAGGGAATGCAGCCTGACCTGGGGTGCACCAGTGCTCTCAGGGGGTGCATGTGCATCCCCGTGCACCCCCTACATGTCGCGACTGGTTGGGGGCCTAACACTGCTAACACTATATAGCATCCTACAATACCCATGAAAATACAATATCTCAAGGCATCGGGGCACCTATACACAAGCACGGAGGCTGTTCCAACATGTTAGAATTCCAGCATGTTGGAGCAGACTGTTAATTGAATCTGCTGGAGCATGGCAATTGCTGTGCTCCAGCAGCCTCCTGTGTCTCACGTATCAGCATCCCCAGACTTAAAAAAGGTGGCAAGGGTGCTTGAAATAAGCTCATCGAACAAGCTTTATTTCAAGTGCCCCCACTACCATTTTTAAGCACAGGGATACTGATACATGAGACAGGGCAGCCCTTTATTTAGAGTGGCTCTTGGAGCCGCTCTAATTAAAGCACTGCCCCCCTACCCCTGTAAAAATGTAAAAGTGCCCCAGGGTAACAGAGAATACTGGTTGAGAATCACAGAGTTAAGGAACTTGAGACTGCATCTTGGAAGGAGCATTCTTAAATCACTAACAAAATTTTAGTTGGATAGGATTTGTTATTTCCTTTAAGGCCCCTGTATGGAATTTGACAAATAATAAATACAACTTGCGGCTGTGAAATTGTTGTGCCATTACTCCATGCTTCAGCATACCTTCTTATGAGGAGAAGGAAGTGGAAAGCAGGATTGTTTGTAGCAGAAGTGTAACAATGCAGCTAAGCACCCAGAACAGCTGCTACTGGGGCAGTGTCGACTTCCAGTTGCTGCCATGTGGCTGCTGTGATTGTGGGGGGGCAGTGGTGAATTTTTTTTTTCCTGCTTCCCCCTTTTCCACCCAAGTTGGTACCTGAGGTGGCTGCACCAGGTGTACAAGCTTTGTATCCAAGCTTGTCCCCAAATTTTACCATCCTTTTGGCATCCACTTAGGAACTGCATGGGTAGGTAAAGAAGGCCTTGAGTCACTGCAGAAGAATGGGTGTTTGTATGGGTGGTCTTCATTTCTTGCAGATCACCCCCTTATGAAGCACATACTGATTTTATGCACGTCTTGCTTACTTGAGATAACCTGTGTAATGTAATACCACTGAGCTTTCCTTCACTTAGCTCCCTTCTTCCAACTGGTTCGTTGTGACCCAGAGTGAATAATTATATTTCCTTTTGTCTTTTCTATGTTCCAATTTTGAGCCTTCTTCCTTAAATCCCTTAATGCATGGAAGGCATTTAACATTTTTCAGGTCTTCTTTCTCTCACCTCTTAAATCACTGTAAAAATCCTGCCAGTTGAAGGAAAGCTATTCAGATAGTATCAGTGAGCCTCTCCAACTTGCTGCACTGTAGCCCCTGTGCTGCTTTGACATTGTAAAATCTCTATAATAGAAATTCTGTTTTTAATTGAGCCCATGTATTTGTACGGAAGTGCCCTATATATAGTTTTGTTGATAGAATATACACAAATTTTATTTTATGTCTTCATGTTCCTTTTGTATGGAACAAAGCATGCATCAGGTTGATATTTAAAGAGTAATTGAACCATTCATTAGTCTATGAAAAGCTGATTGCTATTATACACATTTTCCAAGTACTTACTTTGATGAATGGGTCACTTAAGAACTCTCTGATTTTTGCAATGTAAGAATTTTTTTGTTGTTCACTAAAAACTGGATACACATTTACTGTGCCAGTATTTGAACATTTGAAACCCATGTACAAAAATGAAAAATAGTGCTGTGTTCCTACACGCAATACAGTTAACGTGGAAGAGAAGAGAATGCAGATGTTGATGTTGAGAAGTGTGGTGTGGAGACAGAATTAGCTCATAGAAACACATGAAGGAACTGTTAGAGAATTGTTTAGGGAGGGAGTAACAATGGAAAGTTGCAAATACAAATATGCATATGAAGAAATAGCTGCCCAAAGACAAATGCTAGCATTTGGAAGTCACAGATATGCCTTCAACATAGCCCTACTAGTGGCTGTGGACACTTCTGGAATGGTTTATGTTTTATAATTTCTCAAAGGATTGCACCCAAAATATTCCTCAGAATTGATGGCAGGTGTCTGTGTTCAATCACAGCTGACAGAGGTAATGCCGAGTCTTCCATGGGGAAAAAAATGTAGCAAAATTGCTAGGAAAATGATGGTGAATAATGTAGTGCTTGTTTTACTTGTGTGGTTTTTGTGGACCACCAAGAAAATACCTCTTTACCTTCCAACATCATTGGCTTACTTTTTGTAATAATGTGATAGACTTAGCGCTTGCTCAAAGGATGAAGAAAACATTGAGGTCCTAAGCATTGAAAAACTCACAATGAAGTAAATATATTTAATTTCACTGGTGATAAAGTATATAGTTTATTATTATCATGGTTCTGCTATGTCAAAGGCACAGGCAACAAGATTAACCTGTTGAACATCTTTCTGACTTGACTAACATTTTTTCAGGCTACTTTTTCTTTATAAAAAAAGGAATTTACTTTAAAAATACATTCATTTGCTTGTTGAAATGCAAGTAGTAGAAGAAATGAAAGTACAGCACTGTTTTAATATCATTTTTATTCTTCTCTTGCTTTTCGCCTAAAACCGTTAATTTCACAGGAAATAGTTTTGACAGGCTCTGTATTTTTCATACATTTTCCCCATGAATAAAACATAGAATAGCACTGTCTCTTAGACTTCATTTCATTTGTTTTCTTCCCAAGTCAATGGGTTTTTCTATGAGTGTTTGTTGGGGGTGTTTTGTTGGGGTACCCTGTACAAAAGTATCTTTAAACATAGCCTAACAGCTAATTCTAATGTTTATAAATGACATGATTGGGCTTAGTGACCTAGATCCTTTTTTGCCTTTTCAGTATTCTATTGCATTTTTATTCAGTAACACCAAGTCTGTTCTAGACATCAAAGTGTATAAATTAAATGTATATAGTTCCTATTCTCTAGACTGTATGGTCTAAGGCTCTAGTTTAGAAAATATACATGTGTTTTACCTTTGTTTGTATCAGCAGTTCCATAAGGAGAGTGGGATGGCTGACTTGAATAAGGGTAGAGATGCATATTATAAATTAACTACCATATTTACTCAAATATAAGATGAGGCTTCCCCCGCCCCGCAAATCAGCATGGGGGGGAAAATCTCTTCTTATATTTGCACACAAGGAAACCTCATTAAATACATTGTCTATCATTAGACTGCTGCCAAAATCAGCACATACTTGGTAATGGAAATCAACTTTGAAGTTGATTAAATGCAGCCACTGCTGATCATGACTATATAACATGTGGCCCAAATTTGGGCAAACATACTGATTTTTTTCCAAAAATATATACGTCTACACACACACACACACACACACACACACACACACACACACACACACACACACACACACACAC
>NW_017729033.1:97777121-97784919 GCF_001723915.1 Gavialis gangeticus | reverse complement strand
CTCTCTCTCTCTCTCTCTCTCTCTCTCTCTCTCTCTCTCTCTCTCTCTCTCTATCAGCATGTCTAATGGCCACTATGGCTCATTTGACAGTCCAAAGCACATTATTGCAATTACACTGTACATATTCCCCTTAAAATGTCCACACTGCATTCCCATGTGTCTACATGCCCACATATCTATCACCATCACACTTGCCCTCACCACAAACAGTTCACCCAAAATCCCTCTGTTGCCCCCTCTCTCAGCCTGTTGCATATGATTACTGTGACCATGCCCTTCCTGAGGTGCAGCTGGACCAGATTACACTGCACCTGATCTGCATATAAATTTTTGGAGGATTCTAGGACTTGTGACAAGAACACCCAGTTTCAGCCATGGGTGGGGGCTAATTAGCACATGGATCCTTTGTGGGGTGTATCTGGGATACAGAGACATATGGAGCAGTGCTGAGCTGTGGGGTCACAATGGTTTGAAATGGTGTTGACTCTGGTGGGGCCCAGCCCAATGTATGGTAAATCATGAGCCTTTGGCTTTGGACTAATATCACACACTGTACTGTATATAAGTATAAAAGTGCCATTTAAAAGTGTGTTTATGGAGTAGCTGTGCTAAAACTTGCAGCGGTTTCAAAAAGATAACATGCATCAATTCTGAATGAACGAAGTCTATTGGTACCAACAGTAATTTGCCTATATATTTATTTCAAAGTCACTGTTATCAGATTTGCTTCTCATTTCCATGTGTTCAGGGATAGCATGGTCTGACAGTAAGGAAAGGGCCAAGAAGGAGTTGTAGGACTCAGAAGGGCAGGGTGGGGGGCAGAGAGCAAGGAAGGCACCTTACATCCCCCCCCAGATTCATGTTTCCTGTTGTAGCAGTGGGGGGGCAAATTCAAGTAAACCTCCAATAATTAGATTCTATACCTTGAACATTATGACTAATTTATACATTTTGTATATATAGAATCTAATTATTGGGGGTTGTCTTATTATTCAGGGCCATCTTATGTTTGTGGTAAATCTGGTAAATCAGAGATGCGTAAGTTTTCGTGAGTCTGAGTTCACTTTTTACCTTCACTGTAATATAACATCTAATGAACTGAGTTTGGACTTAGTAAAGCTATGAATCTCTAATTTAGTTAGTAGTCTATAAGGTGCAAACCTACCCTACCCTCTGCCTGACTTCAGGCTAACATAGCTAATTACCTCTCTTTCCTTGTGTCAAATCATGCACATAGGTAAACATTGCAGATTTGAAAGTGAAGCCATGATCCTAAAGACTAAGTACAGCCAGTTAAAAAGTCCGAGATTCAGTTGATTCAGTCTTTGCAGGTTGGTTTAACCTGCAGAAATTAAGTTGAAACATAAATGAATATTTACCTTTGATTCAGGAAATGCAGCCACATGCTCACCAGGGTTCAGGCCAGAAGCTGGGGAGTGCTAGAGCACGACTCTCGGGCACATAGCAAGCATGGACTGTGCATTTGTTTCCTCTTCCTGCTGCCCCCGAGGTCTCTGGGATTTGCAGTCGAAAATCACAGCATCAGGACTCTGAAGGGTTGCTTATTGCTTCCTCTTCCTGCTGCCTCTGATTTGTAGGCTGCAGTCACAGCCAGCATGCGTTTTAAGTGGGGAAGGGGTGCTTAATCTCCCTCCCTGGCCCCAGACCCCAGCTGGGATTTGCCTAGGGGGCATTCCCACTCTGCAGACTGAGCTGCATCCCCGCTGGGCTTGCCTCCCCACCCCCTTGGTAGCCAGCCCTTACTGTTCTGGCTAGGGAGCGGAGGGGCAGGGTCAGCCCTGCTCTCTGGAGCAGACAGCACAACACAGCACAGCCCAGGGCTGGAAAGCATGCTGAGGGACTGAGATTTAACTTGGACAAGGAAGGGGTCTGGAACAGAAGTTTCATAAACTGGTTTGACCTAAGTCAGTTAAGTCTGATGCTACATTCAACCAAGTTTATATTCTTAACTTTTGGCCGCAAATAACAGGGCAGATGGGGAAGCAAGAAAAAAAACTCCCAAAAACAGAGAGGCTAACTATAGGGTAATACATGATTAAAAGGGGGAAAATCCTAGTTTTAGCAAGTCATGGGAAAAATAACAAGAAATGCAGATTAGAGTGCAGATCCTTGCAAATGTAACAGGATTGAAATGCATCTGGAATGATACACAGCAGACATGCTAAAAAATGTGTGGAATGCAGTATGGCAGCAAAGACACAGATGAACAAAAATGAACCTGCAGAGGTGACGCATTCTATCTGTTGAAGAAAGGTGTTGACAATTTTGATATAATTTCAGAAGAATTTAGGTAGCAGTTAGCTCGAATACATACACCTGTTTGTGCGTATGTGTGCGTGGATGCACACACATCTTCCACTTTTAGCATGTACAGTTTGATAGATCCTAGGAATTCTTTTTCTCACAATAGATATAAATGCTGTGCTCTAGAATCTTGTGAGAATACCTGCCTCAGGATTTCTTGTCTGTTTGAAGGCACCACGAGTCCTTGAGTCAGCCTCATGGCTCATTCTAGTAGGAGTAAAGGAGCTAGCTTTGATGTTACTCTAGAGGAGACTGCTTTCCCTGCACATATACTTTTCTCTATGGTCCCTACTTGGATCACAGCACAGGATTTGTTTCCCAGGAGTTTGTAGTAATGGGTAAAAGTAGATTGGATACATTTCTGGTTAAGTCATGTAGTATTTTTTTTAACATGGTATTTTTTTTAACTTCTCTATAATGTGTATTTAGCATTTCTTGTCTTAGATATTTTTGTGTTTTTCTGGAATATGTATCATCCTATGTATTTTTAAACGTTTAATTGAACGGTGTGATGATGACGCCTGCACTGTTAAAGTAAATCATTTATTTTGTGGCTGCGATATACCATAAAAGCAGAAATCTGACCCCTTTATCCTTAGCCCCGCACTAGACCTCATTCTAGCTGTTTGTTTTCCACTGATTTTGTTAAAGTCAGGATTAGGCTCATACTTTGTTATGTTCATACATAAGGTAGACAGAAAGTAAAGGTAACAAGATTTCTTAAAATATCTTCTCTGCTTGTTTTTTTTTCCAAAAATATTACCAGTTCAGTTTAAACACTTCATCATATCAGCAGCCAAAAACAAGTTGTGATTGAACTGTATGAAGCCCTACATTTATTGCAGCTAAAACATAATTGAAATTATAATTTCTCTGTAGTATTTAGGTCATTTTTATTTACGGTTCCATTACTCCTATTCAGATCTGTGCTGACTTCAAAGAATTGTGCTTGCAGAATTTGTTCTCTTGAGTACTTTTAAAACTTAAGTTAGATATACAAATATTCTGAGCCCGTAGTTTGTGTTTGTTTAGTTTATATCAGGGATGCTCAACCTTTTGGCCCTGCAGACCAGATGAAAGGCATGGGGTCAGTCCATGGGCTAGATTGGAACCCTCATGCCAGGATCAGGCCCCTGCGCCCTATACTGCCTGTGCCCTGTGCCACGTGGGTAACCAGCTCCAGCAGCCCCTCACCAGAGAGCAGGCTCCAAGGGCCCCATGCCACCTCCACCCCATCCCACGTATGGAGATCAGGCTCCAGGGTCTCCATCCAGTCCCCTCCATCAAGTCCCACATGAGAGGATTCGACTCCAGGAGCTCCATGCTGCTTCTGTCCAGCCTTGTGCACTGGGATCGGACCCCATGCATGGGGGTCACAACACATGGGACTCCCTATGGACTGGATGACATGGCTCTAGGGGCCAGGTCTGGCCTGTGGGAGATTGGGCACCCCTTGTTTATAGGAATTGCTAAATTTTAAATGAATACTCACGCAAACATCAAAGCCTTGCTTCTTTGCAGGTCTAATTTTACTATGCATCCCAGAGTTTCTACTTAAAGTATGACAGTTGTTTCCTTGAGGAAAATGTGTGATCATTGATTTTTTTTCCAATATGTTATGCACAGTCTTCATTTAAGGTTTCTGTTTAACCTCAAGCACACAGAAAATTGCATTGAAGCAAATGGGACTATTCAAATGCTTTGATTTAAGCACATGTTTATCAGATTGCATTGTTTGGGATCTTTGTCTTTTCTGCATTCTACACTTCATACAGACCTTTCATGTTGTAGAATAAGGATATTGAAAAGCATGGTCAGTTTTTAACAACAACAAAAACGCTGCCCAGTATCTGAACTTTGATTACCACAAAGCATCATGTGCTGCTGTTTAAGAGAACATATTGCACGCAAAAATAAGTCATCTTCAAGTTCTTGGTCAAATCTGTCTTACTAAACTTAATTTTATGGTTAACATTTATTTATTTTATGCCGATAATCCTTACTTCCTTTAATTTAATGATGTTACGGTTAGAACTGTGTTGATAAATGGAGTATTGATAATGGTTGCGGTATGAGCTAAATTGATGGTAAAGGAGCATAGTGCAGTGATGAAATATTCAGTGTTTAATGCCTGGAGTGCCAGTGATTTTTATCTTAAAAATTAGTAGTAATAAAAATATAATTTGGAGCAACAAAAGGTCATATTACCAAGTGATTAATGGTTGTTTCCTGCAAGATAATCTTAGGATTGTAAGCCCATGGTTTAATCACATGCAGTTTTTACAGATGCAAACCCCCTCAAAAACTACCAGTACATTGTTTATACTGAAAAGAAAGAAAAAAATAATAAAAGGAACCCCCCTGCACCCTCCTCCCCCCAGAACAAAACATGGCATATTGCTTCAGTTAAATTAAAATGTCAGAACTTTTCCTTCTTTAAAACAGAGCTTACTGTAGAAGGTACAGTTTCTCAAAGATAACAAAATAGTTAACAGGGGGAACATCATTCCTGGCACAAAATGTGGCTAAAATGAATTGCAGCCCCAAAATAATTTTCAGATCATTCTTCACTCAGTATATACTGTCCAGGCAGTTTAGAAATGGGCAGTATATTAAGTGTGTATTCCTAATGGGTACTTTTCTAAGGTTGAATTCTTGCATCATTATCAACTTTCTTAGAGAAAATCAGCAATTTGAGGAGTTTTAATTCAATTACTTAAAGAATCTGTTCACAGTATATTCATTTAAAATCTCAGTGTGTCTTTTAACTTGCTAAATTTGTTTAAAGACTGGTATGAGATGGGCTAATCAATAAATAAGCAGAAATCTTTGCATGTAGATTACATCCCTTGCTATCTTCCTTTGTGTTTTATTGAAGTTGGTTTGTTTCTCTTCTAGGAATGCATTGTCTAAATATTCTGTATCTATCAAGAGAAATTGTTAAAGCTTAAGTTAATTAATTTTTCAGTAGTCTCCATTAAAATCAGTTTCAATCAACCTAACCCCTGAAAGTGCTTATGCGGTGCTTTCTTATTAATGGAAGCTTTATTCTTTGGAGTGGCCATATTCATATAGTCTCTGGTTTGCCTGAGGAATGCTGGCTGGATAATTCCTCAGAAGAGAAATATTGGTCTTTCTTTAGCTATGCTCTCATGGTTCATTTGCTGAGTTCTGAACCTTTGTCTTCCTGCATGTGCTTCAGAGAAGGGGTAATATTCCATTTTTGCTCCATATAAATTGCTCCTGTGAACACAAGGCAGTTTAACCTTTTGCAAAGATTTCTCCTCTCTGATGAAGCCTTTGTGATGCAGCCTGTTGCAAAACTCTGTTTAAGCTGACTTCTGGGAAGATGTCAGTTCAGAACTTCTGTAAAAAAAAAAGATCTGATAATACATTAATTATTTTCTTGCCAGGCTTTTTTAACATCTGCAAGTTTCTTTATGCAAGTATAGAGCATGTAAGGATAACGTGGATTACATGTCCAAGAGCTTAGTTCAAATACTGTGCAGATGGGGTTGGTACAAAAACCTAGACCAAGAATACTCAACTCCCAGCCAGTGGGCAAAATCTGTCCTGTGGAGCCATAGCATCTGGCCTGCACGAGTAGGGGAATTTGGCAAGGGAGCAGTGGCAATTAATACTACCAAATCCCCAAGCCCCGCATGGCTGGGTGGGGCTGGGCCATGTCCCCTTCTCCACACATGGCTGGGTTGGGGCCAGGCCACACGCCCTGCTCCTGTCTGTATTGGGCCCTACCACAGGGTAAGAAGAAAAAAAAAAGAGTACCACTGACCTAGATGGGCAGAATTTGGCCAAAAATATTAGGTTCCTTTCTAGAACAAAGTATAACAGGCCTCATATGTGGATGAAGAAAGGATCTCATTTAAGTTGAATAGACTGCTGTGATCTGTTGTGGTACAGCTCAGATTCCTTCTCTACTGTTAGAGAAGAAATGCTGTTTAGAGCCAGGATTTCCTCAAGAACAATTTTAGGTGCCTCAGAAACAGTCCAGTTAACTGGGGGAACTTAAGCAGGTCAATGCTGATGACTGGTGGCCCCAAGACACTATGCCCCACCACCTCAAAACACCCCCTCCTGTCCTCTCACCTCTCCAGCCATCAGACAGTCCACCTACAGTGGGCCTGTAGTCTCGTCTATTCCCAGCAGGGACTGGTTCAGGCCAGTCCCCTTTGGTGGTGGTGGGTGCAGGGGAACCAATTGGTGGTGCAGCTTTGCCTGTGCTACTGTAGTGGCTGTCAGCAGCTCAGTTCTCATGGGGGCATGGACTACCTCCATGGGAGGCCCATTCACTGTAACCGCAGCACAAGGCCTGGCCTGGGTAGCAGGGTTCCTGCAGAGCTGCTGGGGCTCTGGCTGTAGCAAGCCCTGCCACTGCGGCCAAAGCTCAGGGTGCTGAAGTCTTGCAGGGGGAAGCTTCTCTCCAGCACAACACTTCAAAGCCAGGGCCTGTATCCATGCACGTGATGCTGGCTTTAAGTGTAGCAGGACGTTCTCCTTTGCATGGCATTTCAGAGCTCTGCACTCACAGCCCTGTGTGTGGAGCTGCAGGTGCAGGGGCTCTGAAGTGCCACGGGGGAGGACCTTTCCCCACCCCCATGTTTGCTTTGGTGTGGCCCATCAGGTCCTGACAGGACCAAGGGGTGCTGGCAGGTGGGGGTTTTTTTTGCCTGCTTAGGGTTGGACAGGGTTAACAGCTGCAGAGATGCTAGGCCTTTAAGGGTGTGAATGCTTTTACACCTAGCATTTCTACCAAACTAAAAACATGTCATCGGTGGCCTCAGCCTGCCTGGCCGGCTGCACATCCTGGTCTGTCACCTCCTTAACATAGTATTGGGGTAGACACAGGTGGCCAGACCCTCCAGCTTGGAGCTAGCCACATAACCACTCCCTGCCACTGGAGTGGCCAACCAGGGTCTGCTGACCCCTCACCCTTTCTGGTATAGACCCCTGACCCAGAAGAGAAAGCGTACAGGCAACAAGTTTCAACCCTGCACCCAGCCTGCTGCACTCTTGGCTTATGCTGCTATTGGCTTCCTGATAAATTCTCTGGATACCCTACAGGGCCCTGAGTTTGGCCCAACCCATTGGATACCTGACCTGATCCTGGCTTGAGTTCCTGGAAATCTGACCTGGCTAGCCTCCTGACCCCCTGCTCTGGTTGACCTTGAGGATCTCTGATTCAGTTCCCTGGACAGATCTTCAGACTTCCCAGCACTCTGACTCAGCATGCTCCCTTAGGACCTCAGCTGCTTCTCCTGACCCTAAGGTAACCCCCAGACCTGGCAGCCTATGACCTGGCATGACAATGTTTCTCTTCATAGAAATATAGTGCTTGTATGCACTCTTTATTGCTGCTACTGCCCTAGTGCGTGGTCTAAGGCAGCTGGGGCCAACCCCTGCCATGTGCCACAGACAGCTGTTGTGTGTGGCATACAAGCTGCAGGCATTCAGT
>NW_017729033.1:97768275-97772121 GCF_001723915.1 Gavialis gangeticus | reverse complement strand
CTCTTGGTAGACGTGGGGAAGCCCCGGTGGCAAGGCAACCTGAGGAGGGAGAGGAAGAGGATGCAGCAAAAATTCAAGAGCAAACTCCTCCATCGTCTCCTGATAGTAAATATCCTCCCCCTTATAACCCAAAGGGAGGAACTAGAATAGAGGCAAAAGGGGTCGAGCATCCAGCACCACAGAGCAAAGTGGAGCAGAGCAGGGGCAGGGCAGTGCTGCAAAAGGAGGTGTCTGGTATCACCACAAGAGCCAGGTTAAGCCTATGCTGGCCCTGTAGCCCCATCTCAATTAAGGCCCTTAAATCCTTGCTCATCTGTCTCTACTTGCTAACTTCTGCTGTCTGGGTTTCTGGTTTCTTAACATACATGACCTCTGCTTCATTTACTTCCTTCACACAGGTGCAGTGTGTTTAAAAAACACTATTCAAATATCAGCTGCTATGTTGTTATAAGAATCAGAATAGTAGCTAGACAATTCCTTACCTGTTTTTTTTCTAATATGGATTTTTGTAGCACTTTCCTACATACAAAAAGTGGGATCTCTATGAACATAGAAATCAAGTAGTTTAGGTAGAGTCTGTCTGAAGGAAGAAGTAAAGCCCACTATCTCTGTCTTTTGTCCATTACACTGTCAAAGATAGGATGAACTGTAATGGTTCATGCTCTAATACAATTCTTTATGGTTAAAGCTGTTCAGCAGGCAGCTAGTTCTGGCTTTCTTAAGAGACATCTTAAGAGTTTCTTCTTCTCTTGAATGGGGGCCACTGAAAACTATTTATTCCTTCCTTTATAGCTTCACTTTACAACAAAGCAGTGTTGGTGAATCATTGCTGATTCATCATTTGCACAAGATGTATTATGAATAAAAAGATTTTTTGTGCTGCTGGCAATACAGCAAATCTTTTTTTAAAGGCTTTGCAGGGGCATTGTTATTATATTGAGTTCTCTTAGAGCTCAAACTAATGGATAGGATTACATTTTACAAATCTACAGTGGACAAGCATTTTCCCTGCCAGTTGTAGATACTAGAATTTATGGGATTGTGCTTTAGGCAGTTCTGCTTTCTCTGTAACAACTGCTAGTAGTTGAGTACTGGTTTGGAAGGGAAGTGCTATTAATTACTGAAGGAGGGTTTTTTGGGGGTTTTTTTTGTACTGGGGGACCTTGATTTTACCCTTTGGTCAAAATATTTTTGGGGGTTAGTTAGGCAATCTCATGGGAATAAGGTAATACTTGTATGCCTATTTTCTGTGTTTGTTTAATAGCATTAAATAAGGCTCTGTGCTTGTGGTACAGCTTTAATATGGATATAATGTAAAAAAAAAAAGAAACTGTTTATTTTCTAAGAAGTGGATGCTCAACCCCCAGCCCCATAGGCCCAATCTGGCCTGTGGCATTGTGCTGTTGGGACATTGGACTCCCTATGGGTCTGAAAATTTGATGGCAGGGGAATAGTGACAGTACTAAGTATCACTCCCCTGCTGCCAAATTTATGGACCTGAGGGGAGCCTGGCAGGCTGGATAGTGTGACCCTGTGTGCTAGAATGGACACATGGGACCCAATCCAGGCTGGGTGGTGGCAGTGGGGCACCCAATCCAGGCATGTGGGGTTGGGTTGGCGAGAGGGGGGTGTGGGGCTTGCTCTCACGTCCAGGGCACAACCCCAAGCACCACCCCTGCAAGGGATCTGGCCCGCTGATTGGTTCAGCACCACTCATCTGGCTTGTGGAGCCAAAAGGTTGAGCACCTCTGTTCTAAGAGACTACAGTATTTTGCTTTTTAAACACTCAGCAAATACACTGATTGGTAAAAGGAAAATTCCATATTGTGTATAAAATCTTTAACAGCTTAATTACATATGTGACTATATTATGGTATCCTCCATTTTTTTATTACTTTTTTAACTAGATGACCTGACTTTTTTAAAAAAATTTTTATTTTTTGGGGGGGGGTTGTTTTTTGATGGGATTATGCAGTTTTTTCTCTGATTTGGGCCTTGAGGGTACCTACTATTTCATACGTCTAGTGTGTGGAAGCCAATACTTCCAAATGAGAGATGGCATGTTACATAAAGCAAAACAAAATATCTAGGATATAACTGAGAGTTTTAATATAGTCAGATGCTGTCATCTTAGATAATCAACTGTTGTGTCAAATAAAGATGTACTTCCAAGTGACTTTGGAAAGAATAACTTTGGTTCCTGTCCCTCCTCACATTCATGCCCAGTAGGGAGCTGTCTAGTTACAAGAGGTTTCATATATCTTTCAGATAATTCAGGGAGATCCTAATGGAGCATCTAGCACTCAAGGGCATCATACAGATTTGTGAAATTCCACGGAGTACCTCATTCCAGAAATCAAGAATTAGTCTGACACAGACATGAAGTGTTTTGGGGTGTTTACGGGTGGGTTTTTTGTTTTTCTTTTTGTGTCCAGATCTATTAAAAGCCTGATGTGCACTTGTTTCTTCATATATGATGCATCTTACTCTGAAGTCTGTTTCTTAAAAGCTTTCTAACTTGTGGGAAAGGTTTGTGGAGAAAGATAGATAATATTCAGGGACACTGGATAGATGGCAAACACAAGAGTTAAAGACAATCTCTTGAGGAGTTAACAATAAACAGTGAAGATGTGTTTAAACTATTTATATTCAATATGACCTCTACATAGAATACTACCAGTACATAAAATAAACATTAAAACTATATTTCCACCTTATTTTTTGTTGGTGGGAGCAAGCTATTTCTGAAACTTTACTCACATTTTTAGATTCTTTCTAGAAAAAAAATTGGAATTAAAATCCCACTCTGTATACCTAGAGGTATATTTCTTCCCTATAGGAAGGATTGTTTGTGTATAAAATACAGGATTGAGACGCACAGGGCATGTCCACACAAGTGTGAAAAAGCCCTATGAGATGCTGCAAGAGGCATGTGCGGGAACAAAAAAACATTTTGTAGTGCGGGGACAAAATTAGACCCCTGAATCCAGGGGTGAAAAAAAACCATGGGGAAAAAGCAGGGCAGGAAAGAGAGGACCATGGGGGACACCTGCTAGCCCTGCCTGCTCCCCAAGCCCCCTGGATCACTGCCCCACCTGCCCCCCAAGCCCCCTGATCGCTGCCCTGCCTGGCCCCAGCATCCTGGCAATTAAAAAAAAAATTGTAAAAGTCCCACACTCACTGGCAGTAGCAGCTGCCAGTAGGGTCAGTGGGGCCTGGGTGACAGCCCCAGCTGCCAGACAGTGCGGGGCCTGGGTGACAGGCAGAGTGGCCTCAGCTGCCCAACAGTGTGCAAAGCTGCGCAGCTCCCTGCTGACCCTGGCTGCATCAGTGTGATGGGGCAGTGGCAGTGCGGGTGCCAGGCGGCCAGGGCTGGGCCCTGCTGCCCCCTATTGCACTTAAGGGCTCTGCCGTGTGGCCCCAGTGACTCTAACGGCAGGTACTATGGCCTGTGATTGCAGGGCTTTTTTTTAAGTACCAGGAGGCTGAGGGCAGGTGGAGTAGCCATCGGGAGGTCTGGGAGTGCAAACAGGGGATGGGGCCAGGTGGGCCAGTCATTGGGGGGGGTGCAGGAGCAGGCTGGGTATTTGGCCAGTTGGGGCAGGAATCCAGGGGGCTGGGGGGAGCAAGCAGGGGGTTGGGGGCATGTGGGCCCTACAGGGTGGGGCAGTGGTAGCCCCTGTTGGGGGGCTTTCGCCCTATGAGTCGCAGTCTGTGAGCTGTGCAGGGGGGCTGCACCCTGTGGGGAGCAGGGGACCCACCCTTCCTCAGCAGCCCACCCCCCTCACAGTCCTGCCACGATCCATCCACACCTACCCACATGCAACCCGGTCACCCCCCACCCCC